>NC_051387.1:4187739-4192739 GCF_015228065.2 Penaeus monodon | reverse complement strand
AAAAAAAAAAAAAAAAAAAGAGACTGCGGAATAAGGAGGATAGCTCATAGTCTGTGACAGATAATGAAGTGTACTAAGAAATTTAGTGAATTAGAGGAATTCTGTCTTTTTATAGATACAGAAAAGTGTTATTATATGTCAAATTAATAAAAAAAAAAAAGTGTGTGTGTGTGTGTGTGTGTGTGTGTGTGTGTGTGTGTGTGTGTGTGTGTGTGTGTGTGTGTGTGTGTGTGTGTGTGTTTTTGCAGGCATGTACGCTTATTTGCGTGTTTGTGTCTGTGTATGCAGGCATGATTGTGCATCTCAATAAATGTGAAGAATTGCATCTGATATTACTGTTAGTGAAGAGTTTATTAGTGTTATTAATGAGTTGTTTCTATAACAGGCCTTCGATTTTTTTTTTTTTTTTTACATTCTATATCCAGTTACTATTCTTTTTAAATATTAGATTATATGATAAATGTATATTCACAAGTACACAAAATGAAAGTAGCAGCTCTTAATTCATAAATGAAATGAGTTAAGGGTGAAATATGATACACAGCCCCAACTAACATCAAATGCCATTTATTCTTATTTTGTTTACAGTAGACACCTGGAATGTATTCAGGAGCCAAAATTGTATTATAAGAAGTGTATGAAATATCCAAGCGCATGCATAACTGACAGGAAAGGGAAATGGAGAGGGAGAGGGGCCGAGAGTGTGTGTGAGAGTGAGAGTGAGGCAATGTTTTTGTTATTATAAGAAGTGTATGAAATATCCAAATGCCTGAATAACAGATAGGGAAGGGAAATGAAGGGGGGAGAAGGACTGAGAGTGTGTATGAGAGTGTGAGTGAGACAGTGTTTTGTTAGGTTTGATAAACTGGTTTTCTTGATACTTGCTATTTTTGGTAAAAGGAAAGAAACAAGAGTAATGTTATGTACATAGAAGTTTCATATTGAATAGTATGTAATAGAGTCAATGTTTTGTTTTGTATCATTGGTTTCATTTATGAAACATGTGAAAAAATATATATTCAATTTCTTTATTGTCTCCTTTTCTCATATATAGTTAGAACACTAAGATCACTAAAGTAATGTTGATCTAGAGTTTGTGAAGCATTTTTATGTATGAGTCATACATTTATCAAAGATTTTTTTTTTAAAGATGATCATCAGTCTAAAATATTTTCTTAGTCCGGGGTTTGTAACAGTCAGTAGGAGAACCAGGTCAGTGTTAAATCAGAGCGAGAGGATCAAGAAGTGAGCCGTATCATTATGCAGCTTGGGCTTTGCACCGCACCCACGCCATGTGCAGAAAGGGGGCACGCCTTTTCTTACTCTTTTCTTGCATATTGGTCCCCTGTTTTGTTGTGGGTATTGATTGCATTTCTTTTTCTGTTTTTTTTTTACATTTTGGTTTTTGTTATGTGTTTTTTTTTCCTCTTTCTCTCTTTCTTATTTTTCCTGTACTGTCATTTTTTCCTCCCCTATTTTCCCTCATTCTTTCTTTTTTTCTTATTTTTCTTTTACTATCCTCTGTTTTCCCTTTTTTTTCCCTTTGCTATCCTCTCATTTTTCCTTTCTTTTGTCCTTCATTCTCTGTCATTCTGTTTTTCTTTTTTCCTTGATCTTGTTCTTCAGGTTTATCTACATTTTTGCTGTTCTTTTCCTTGTTGGTGTTATTGTTAGAAATAATCATTATTACTGGTATTATAGTGTTGGTTGAAACTATTATTGTTCTTATTATTGTTTTTTGTTATTGTTTTTATTAGATTCATCATTATTGTTGTTATTATTATTATTATTATTATTTTATTATTATTGTTTTATTATTATTATAATTATTAATTATTATTATAATTACTGATATTATTGTAAATTATTGTAGTTGTATTTTAGTGTTAGTGTTTTATTTATGTTATTATTTTTATTATATTTATCTTCCATTCTTCTTTTTCTTTTTTTTTTTTTTTTCTTCTTTTTTTTTTTTCTTTATTCTTCTTTTTTTCTTACTTTTTTGTTTTATTTTTATTTTTTTTTTTTTTTTTTTTTTTTTTATTCTTTTTTTTATTTTTTCTTCTTTTTTTTTTCTTTCCTTTTTCTCCTTCCCCCCTTTCTTCTCCTCTTTCTCTCCTCTCTTCTTCTTCTTCTCCTCTCTCTTCTTCTTCCCCCTCTCTCTTCTTCTTCTTTCTCTTCTTCTCTCTTCCTTCTCTCTCCTCCTTCTCTTCTTCTCTCCTATCCTCCTCCCCTCCTCCTCCTCCTCCTCCTCCTTTTCTCTCCCTCCTCCTCCTCTCCTCATCCTCCTCCTCCTCCTCCTCCTCCTCCTCCTCCTCATTCCTCCTCCTCCTCCTCCTTCCTCCTCCTCCTTCCTCCTCCTCCTCTTCCTCCTCCTCCCTCTTCCTTCCTCCTCTCTCCTCCTCCTCCTCCTCCTCCTCCCCTCCTCCTCTCCTCCTCCTCCTCCTCCTTCTCCCCTCCTCCCCCTCTCCTCCTCCTCCTCCCCTCCTCCTCTTCCCCCCTCCTCCTCCTCCTCCCCTCCTCCTCCCCCTCCCCTCCCCTCCCCTCCTCCCCCTCCCCCTCCCCTCCTCCTCCTCCCCTCCTCCCCTCCTCCTCTTCCCCCTCCTCCCTCCTCCTCCTCCCCTCCTCCTCCCCCCTCCTCCCCTCCTCCTCCTCCTCCTCCTCCTCCTCCTCCTCCTCCTCCTCCTCCTCCTCCTCCTCCTCCTCCTCCTCCTCCTCCCCTCCTCCTCCTTCTCCTCCCCTCCCCCCCTCCTCCTCCTCCTCCTCCTCCTCCTCCTCCTCCTCCCCCCCTCCTCCCCCCTCCTCCTTCTCCTCCCCTCCTCCTCTCCTCCCCTCCTCCTCCCCCCCCTCCCCCTCCTCCCCTCCCCTCCTCCTCCTCCTCCTCCTCCTCCACCTCCTCCTTAGAAGTTATTCTAAATTACTGTATAGGAAAAAAGTAATTTGATAATATGTGATATAACTTAAGACCTAAAAGGATTTCAAACTTGCACTGCAGGACCTGCAGCTCGTATATCACAAGATTTATGAGGGTTTATGAGGATGCCAGAGTTGTATTGCATAACCTGTTGTTGCCTGTGATTGGTATTTGGCTTGAGTGAATCAGAGTGATTTGTGTTCGTTTGGAATGAGCGAGCCTTGACAGCTGCTCCCTCCCAGATCAAGGCTGTTGAGATGTTTTTGCTTTTCAGTTGCATCATTTGGAAGGCTTGATTAATGCAAAACTTCTTTGTAAAGTTTGAAGGACAGCAAAGCAAGAACCTTGTTTTGGAAATGTAAGGTTTTAGTGGTGATGGCAGTCAGATCGGGGGAAGGATTGTTGCCCTTTCACTTCTGTGTTTCTGCGTCTTAAGAGTTAGAGTCTGTTTGAAAGGTGGAAGGCTTTAGGGTTTGAGAAACAAAGTGGAGATCTATGTGGCTTGATGCTGGTGTAAGTTGAATTAATTAGCGAGGATTGAGTCTAGGTACTGGTACTTGTGAAGGAAACAAGAGAGAGGACTGGTATGTATTTTCTTACTGAGGAAGGAAAATATTTAAACTTTGTAAGATGATGCTGCATCTCGTCAAACTGTGTGATTCCTCCCCTAGTGAAGAGCGGTTTACATTGATATGATACACCCCTTAATGCCACCTCATTGTTGTGGTTTTGCAATTGTTTATTTTTATTACATCAGGTCATGGTGGATAAGATAAGATATCACTGAAACATGAAGAGGCATTTTGAGTGAACAAATAAGTATAGTATGACCTCTGATATGCAATGAATGGATGAAATCATGTGTGTATTTGTTTGATTGTGTGTTTGTTACGAGTCTGTGTGTGTTTATGAATAATGATTTTTCTTGTTGATTACACCCTTTGGAGCATATTACACAATTTAAGATTTAGGGGGTCTTGAGCAATCTTTAAAAATATTGAACACATGTTATCTCAAGCAGATTATCTATGTGCTTGATTATCCTCCTTGCCTTTGTTGTAATTATCATGATTATCTTTACTGTTTCATTTACTAATGTTGTTAATTTCCTTTCTTTGTAAGTGCAATTTAAAAATATTCACTTGGTATTCTCATGGAAAATTTCCTGTTGTGCTTTGTTATATTGTATGATATACTCTTTTATATGTAAATGTGGAGAGTGAGCATGTGAAATACTGCGTCATCTTTCATAGATTTGATTCCTTATCTTTCAGGAATGGGGTGAACGTGGAAGGTGCCGAACACCGGTATGTAGTAGAGCTCATCAAACAAGGTGGAGACGTTCTTAAGTTGACGGTGATCTCAGTTTCTCAGAAGGTAAGCAAAGTCGTAGTGTGAGAAATGGACTAAAGCATGATTATAAATCTGTTCTTTTGTTTTATTATTTTTTTTTATTGAATTTACAGTCATCATCTTTTTCATTATTGTTATTATTACAGTCACTGTAATTGTTATTATTATTATTGTTATCATCATCATCATTATTATTATTAATATTATTGTTGCTCTCTTTATAGAGGTAGTAATTTTACATAATATCTATATTTGCATACTGTTACTGAGAACTGTATATGCATAGTCAAAAAGCACAGAGAAAGGATACAATGGGGATATCATAGTAGTTTTACCAAAATTAATATTAGGTTAAATCTCATAATTACTTCCTGTAATACAGGTACTAGGAAATTAAGATTTACAATTGTTAAACTGTCATCTTTGTTATGAATTTTCCCATTGTTTTGACAAAAATGATTGTGATATTAAAACTGTGAAGGTTTTATTTCTCAATTGTAGTTTGATAGCAAGTTCATTAATACTCTTTTATATATATATATATATTTAGGACAGAATTTTAAAAATGTTATTTTGAAATTTATTTTACAGGAAGCAGAGAGGCTAGAGCCAAGCGAAGAGACTTCAGGGTTTTCATATATAGACTATAGTGAGAAACGATCGCTACCCATATCAATTCCTGACTACTCGTACATAGAAACGGCAGGGGACAAGTATGTCGTTTTCAATATCT
>NC_051387.1:4175239-4185239 GCF_015228065.2 Penaeus monodon | reverse complement strand
CTGTCTGCACCGCTGGATCTTCAACCCACAGAGAGAGGTGAGGCATTGCACAAGTCCTACCATATTAGTGCCGGTAGAAGTTATCGTGAATAACTATTTTCCACCACAGTTTATCTTCGGATAGATTGGAAAGTGTCTGGTCTGGTTATTAGTAGTTTTACCAGGGCTCGACTACTGCTTGGAAAGGACTCGACTACTTGGATAGTGACGTCAAATGGAGGTAATAGGTTTTGTCTTTAAATAAACCCACAATGCAAAATTCAGTTGTGAGGTTATTGCCACGTCTTTAGCAGTAATTGTAAAGATTCCAAGATTGTGGAAATACAAGCACATATTGACACCACATGAATAACTGTTGTTTATCTCCAAAACTGTCAGCTGTTTACACTTATTGAAAAATATTTGAGAAAGATGGATGTTACAGATACAGTAGAGTAGATTAGGTAACTAACATTTGGCAAGTTTCTTACATTTAATACAAGAAACGATCAGTAATTTGAATTTGGCTGAAATCAGCTTTATTGCAGTAAATTGACATGAATAGTTTTCATGGGGGGAAAAAAATAGATATTCATAATCATATGGAGGTTTAATAATGTATATTATGAAAAATTGATCTATAAATATTAACCCAATTGCTACGGCTGTCAAGATTACATGCCATGCCCACTGTAATATAAGTTTATTGTATTCACACATAGATGGCTCTACCAGTACTTACTCACCAAGGAGTTGGTTATTAGTCCTACCTATCTCACCCTGTTTACCCTTTTCCTTGATTTTTGGGATGTTTCTTATGTATCATTTCATTGTCTTTAATTTACCAAGACTTCAATAACAATTTGATAATTATAATATCAGTAAGAGTAACAACAGTGTCTGGCTGGCACATGTGGGGCCATCTGTATGTCACAAAATTCACAAAAAACTACAGGGGGCAGTACATAGATCCGTAGTGATTGGGTTAAAGATGCACTAGAGTTAGAGTAGAGGTCGGCCAGTAGTTATCTGAAAACAATAAAAAAAAAAAACTGATATAGAATTATCCAGGATTATGTTGTATTTCACTCATGTTATGAAAGCACCTAACATTACATTTCTATGTTGACAGTATTGGATTATATTTAAGATAATTATGCCTTTTTAGAATGAAAGTAAAGTTTCTTTTTAGTGTTTTTAATTTTCTTAATTTTTTAAATTTGCCATTTGTTTTGGTAATTTGAAATCAAAGTTAGATTCCTTTTCATTTATTGTGAATTATATTCAAAGGTTTTGTCAATTTTATGTTATCCAAAAACAGTTTACATGAATATTAGGATTTGCATTATGTTAATTAAGTGTTCAATTGCTGTACCTCTACTGATTTTGCAAAGTTACAGATATTTGCTTAGAGCTGTATTTTCATTGTTGAAATTACTGAGGATGCATATTATATTACTTTCAGATACGCCTTTGTGCAACTGACGACACTGCTCACACATGGCTGTTTTGGACGGCTGTGGAAGATGTGAATCGAGGCCATATCAAACCCACAGATCAATTGTATCAGTTAAAGGCATTGCAAGATGTTGCTCGAAAGGAGCAGTACCTCCAGGTCAGTATTTTAATTAGTAAAGAAATAGGTACATTAGATATGCTTTTGTAGACAGGATTTTTTTTTTTTTTTCTAGAGCTATATTATTAGCTGCAAAACCAGAAAATAATGATGATTAATCTCATGTTTACCATTGTTTGCTTCAGAGGTTAGTTATTCTGCTTTTTTGTTTGACTTATAGACCTGTTTGATTGTGAGATTGTTAGCATGATCTGGGTTTATGATAATTGGTTTCACACGAAAGACATCAAATGTGATTAATTACAAAACATGTATATACAGACATATGCTGCTTAACTAAAGAATAAGTTTTACTAGACTCCTCCTTTAGTCAGCCACTTAGTGAAAGACTAGAAGTGCTGAAAACATACATTTACATCACTCTTTTGGCCAGCAGTATCTATGATATATTTAGGAAATGTACCTAAAAAGAAATTTTTGGCCTACTGTTGAGGGGCTGCGTCTCAGTAACTACAGTCAAAGGCAAACAAATATTTAATGCACACAACACAGGCCTGGTATTTGGACCTGGTTCTTCATAGCAAGAATAGATGCTATTCTTGATTATTGAGTTAATGTCCCTTATAATGTGTGATAGTGGACACCATATTGTATAGCTATATACATTTCTTGGTTAAACTGCATTAGTTTTGCTGCATTTGGGAGCCATTTTGTACTAAACTAATATTTTATTAAGAATATTAAATGAAAATATGCAATTCAACACTAAAGAGATGTGCAGTACATAGCTGAGTGCTGTATGCCATTAACACACACACTATACTCTTCACTGTATTATAAAGTTATTTGCAACTTGGGTTTTTCACAATATAGTTATGATATTACTTTTGGCCCATTCTTGATGGAGCAGAAATTTGCCTAGTTCTATCATGTTGGAGAGGTTAGGCCTTGAGTGCAGCTTCCTAGCAACATGAATTTTCTGGCCTACTGTAGCAGCTTGATATCTTGCAGTTTTTTTTCCCGTTGTTTGTGTGAATTAGCTATAAGGGCTGCTGCAAGAACCAGGAATAGCATAGGCATAATCAAGCAAGAATCCCTCGCATGATTCCAAGTTCTATACACCCTTTTGACCAATCAGATCACACCTTGTTTGTGGAAAAATACAGGAACTCGGAACTGGTTAGAACATTATGAGCTACTATTTCTAAGTCAATATGCTGCTTAATCTTATGTTTCCAGGTGTAACCTACCTTAACCCAGCCAAACACTCATACCTGTACTCATACTTGAAAAATTAATTTCCTGAATCACAACATATCCAAATATGCTGCTGTTCTGCCCAGTAGTCAGAGCAAAAACTTGTGATGTCATAAGGCATCTAAGATTTTTCACATGACATGACGCATTGTCTCTTGTGAACTGGTAATGCTCGAAAACAGTTGTGCTGTCAATGATAAAACAGTTTATCAGTATCCATTAAACCATTGGATCTGGGTGCCTCACAGCTCCTAAGTGGACCAAAATCTGGGCTGTAGTTTTACTTGGGTGGCAACTTTCCTGCAGGTGTGTCTGTTGAGTCTGGCCCACATGAACACTGATGCATAGTATCAAGACTCCTTCCCTCCTCTTTGTTATGCTATTAACCATTATTCTGTATAAGCTGTTTTGTCATTTTCCATCATCCATGCTAAATCAAGATGATAAAATACTGTTTTCATTAAGCAGACTCCATATTATCTCTCTAGGTAGTCTACAACTTTTGCTATTTTTTATATTTTCATAATATTCAATTTTCTGCAAAGCCCTGCAGAGCCAGTCAGGCAGGAATAGGTTACTCTGCATAAAAATTGTGTCATCACTTGAGCCAGGGCTTTTCCAGGCATGGCTTCCAGGTAGTATATTCCTCCTTTGCTTATTGGTGGAAATAATGCAAAAGCCCCTTCCTCAAGGCCCACTGAGTCTAATCTCCCACCAAGAGCCAGACATCCCCAACAACAATAACTCATGACAAATATTCCTATCTCCCCAGCCCTCAACCAAATTTTTCCATAACACATTTAATGACACCCATATTACCTGGATCCAACAGCTCTAGGATGTAATAGTCATATCAGTGAATAACAATTTTTTTTTTCTGTCATTTAAAAAACGTAGATTGAGATAAAACCTTCTTTTTCAGGTTGTCCGTGGATGTGAAGGCTATGGTGATATAGTGTTCCCTCATTGCCCATGTGACTCCAGGAAGAAGGGACATGTTGTTGCCTATGTGGGTTACAAGTCATTTAGGTTACAAGCTTGTAAGGAGGATGGTACATTACAGGTTAGTAGCATCTTGGGCATAATTGATGATAGGGAATGAAGGAAACTGATAATGAGAGCTATTATGTACATTGAAAAGGAGTTTAATCTTGTGTTTTGCAGCAATACTGAAACCCTCCTTTTCTCTTACAACAAAGTAAGATTATGTGATATTTCTCATTTCATTTTAATAAGATCATCTCGTGTTATTTTTATTTAATGTAAGAAACTTAATAAGTTTTTGTGAAATTCACAAATTATGGAATCTATCAAATGTCAGTGGTTCATGGTCATATGTAGCAATTGATGGATATCAGTTAACTCCTTCAAACATTACCGAAAACAAAACTGATGAGTATCCTATAATAAATATACTTTTGAGAGTTAAGTGGACCGTCCCTCAATTGGGGGGGGTAGTTGGGTTTGTCAAAAATGAGTTATACCCAATTTTGCACTTGTATAAGAATGTAGAATTACCCACGTAGATATAGATCTCTAAGAAGAAAAGCTCGGCAGTGATGGGGGTTAGTGAATCCAAGGCAGTCTCGTGTGGCATCAGCATTTTTTACGTTTGTTCTAATGGATAGGTTGACCACATGGCCCCTGTGGCTGCATGGGGGCTTCCTGAGAATTTACGCTATCCAGTAAGACTGTGTACAGGAAAGATTTTATGTTTTTACATTTTACACTTGAGAAAACTCATTATAGTAATAATGTAGTTACATTTAAATAAATATGAATAACTGAAGAATATAAAGACTAAAAATCTTACATAAAATGTAAAGTACCTCTATAAACTCATTTGATATAGGCCTATAAATAATCAGTTTATGTTATTACATCAAGGTGAGAAGTGTCCATGGGAAACAAACAGTGGTGAGTTTATATTTCAAAATGTGAACGCTTTCTAAACGGTAACAATTCAAGGTCACTTTGTAACAACGAGCTACTTGTTACTCTAACCGTGTCTGGTTATCTCTGCACTTTTGTACACTTGTTCACGCATGTACACACATTTACAGACATGTATATATATTTACATACACATGTACACACATATACGTACAGAAGTATTATCAGTACAGAAGTATTATAAGCACATGCTTTTATATGCCTGTGCACATATGTGTACACATATGTATACAATTGTACATGTACACCCACATACACATGTATGCTTATGTAAGCACATGTAGATGCTAGGAAACACGAATACAAGACTGAGTCAAGCAATAACTGCGTTCATGCATGCATCATGCTGCTGAGGATAGCATAGACAGAGGTACCTTTCACTTTATACTGGATTTCTGGAACCAGTCAAGACTTCTTCATGTAACAAATGGCATTTGAAAGAGAAATGTGTGTAGTTTTATAGTTAATTAGATAATACATTTTCATGTAAGGAAAGATTCAGAAAATGGAAAGAAATATTCACAATTTTCATCTTTCTTTTCTTTAAATGGAATTTTTTTGGCTTTTGTACCGCTATTCTCAAACAGTTTACATTCAATGTAAGATTTGTTCATAACATTGGAAAGCTAATGGAAAAGCACAGAAATTGACCTCGTGGAATTTTTTATTTTTGTATCCGTTATACATGGCTTCCCTTCGTACAGAAACTTACTGTACACATGTACTGATGTCAACCCTTTCCCGACAGGTGGCATATACGTACATGCCATGGCATGTCTGGACTATCTGCCGGGGGCATGTACGTACATGCCATGGCGTATGTATGGCCATGCCATGATTTTTTATTTTTTTATTTTTTTATTTTATTTTTTTATTTTTTTTTATTTTTTTATTATTATTATTACTTTTTTTTTATTTTATTTTTTTACAATTACGGCAAAATAATATTTTTTTCGCCATTGAAAATGAGATTAAGTAGTTTTTAACACTTTTTCTCATTTTTTCTTATACTATGCATTTCATAAAGGCTTCTCGGGCTTCCGAGGTTAGCGTAAAAAAAATTATGTTGGTAGTCGACTACATTGGCCAGAGATATTATATAGTATTCACAAAGTGATGATGTAAAACCATGTGAAAATACCGATATGTATTAAAAAAAAAATCACATATTTATAAAAACACTGAACATAAAAATATATCTATATGGAAGTGATAATATAAAAATGTTGAAACTAAAGTTATCTTATAAAATAACAACAACAACAAAAAAAAAATGCAAAAAAAAACAACAACAACAAAACCTATGGTTTCAACTCCATGATGCCACCCACTGCTTATTTTATTCAGACTAGAGCGAATAATAATCAACAAAAATATCCTAGTCTTGATTTATCATGAAATAGAGAAAATGTAGACCTTAGAAAATAATAATATTGAAAATACAATATAGGCTCTTAGTATTACGAAGAAAAGGCAAGGGATGCTGGTATTGGGCATGAGTGGTCGCGCATGCTAGGGCGACGATTTAAGCTCCCGGGCCATTATGAATACTACCCGTCGGGAAAGGTTAACACGTAGATACTTATTTACACACACATTTACACACATTTACACATTTACTCAAATAAGTACACATGTGTGTACATGCATGTTCACATGTGAGCATGTTTGTGTTAATGTGTAGACATGTACACATGTGGATATATATTTCCATACAGACATGTGCAAACTTATTAACACGTGTACATGTATGAAAACATTAATATAAATGAAATGATACTCTGGATTGGGTCATGTTCCAAAAAATAGAATTTTCCTACTTTTTTACTTTTTAGAGGGGTCACTTTTTAAAATTTGTTAGAACTTGGGAACCAATCTCCATATCATCATGCAACAAGCATTATTTGAAAGAGAAATGAATGCAGTTTCTCTGGTAATTAAGTGATAAAAACTGATTGAAGGAAAAGAAAAGAAAATGAACTGAAATATCTCAAATCTTTTCTATTTTGTTTAAAAAAAAAATCTGGTCTCCCGTACCGCTATGAACGAACGGTTCTTATTCGATTTAAACTTTGTTGGTATCAAAATGCACAGAGATTGACGTGTGCATTTTTTGAATTTCTGTCCTGAAATTTTTTGGTGAATTTTTGAAAAAGAAAAAAAAAATCATACATTTTATTTATTTATTTATTTATTTATTTTTTTAGGATATTAAGGCAGATTTTGCAAAAAGCTTGCGTCAGTCTCTGGATTTTATTTTATTTTTATTTATTTATTTATTTATTTATTTATTTATTTTTTATTTTATTTATTTATTTTTTTTTTTTTTTTTTTTTTTTTTTTTTTTTTCTCTCTCCAAAGTATGCAACAGTGTGAGCCAGTGGTGGTACACAAAAGACATATGAGAGAGAGAAAAAAAAAAAAAAAATTGTGTGAATTTGTGGAATTTCCACAAATTTAGTACCAAAACATGTGGAATGCTAAAGTTAAAAAAAAAAATCAAAATTTTAAGAAAATTAATAAAATGGTTTATTTTTATAAGTATTTTAACAATTTACCCTACTTTATCCTCCCATTTTTACCATACCCCCACCACCTTTAGGGACGGTCCCCTTATTGTGTCTTACATTACGGTTCACCCATGCAGAGCAAAACTAAATTGATTGTAATATATTTGAGAACAAGGCGTGAGAATGAGACTGGGTTGTGTGTCACTCATTTGTAACCCTTATATCTTGCAGACGCAGGTAATTGACTTCGCCTGGTCAACGATTGAGAAGTTTGAAATTGATGATGAAGGCATGGCATTCTGTTTCCTCTATCGACAAACAGAGGACCTTATCAGATGGGTGAAAATTTTCACTCCTTATGTAAGTTGTGAATAAATCATTTGTATTCTTATGTGTGTGTGTGTGTGTGTGTGGGTGTTTGTGTTAGTGTGTGCTGTCTGTGGATTTATTCATAAGTCTGACTGTCTGTATGTTCCAATCTTTTCGTCCTGTCCACATGCGCTTTGAGATTTAAGAGCTGATTTATATTTGAATGTGACAGTAGAGAAAATCCTGACCTCTTGAATAATGTATTTTCTTTTTTTTCCAATTCTTTTTATACAGTATCACTTCATGGATGAATGCTTCCAACGAATCCAGGAAGAGCAGCAGTGGACGTAGGTAGCTGGGAGCGGCATTTGACTTAGGAAATTATTGAAACTTCAGGTGGAATATCTCTGATTGTAGATATTGTGAAATAAGAGTTCTGTTTGAAAGGAACAGAAGGAGAAGAAGAAATCACTGTAGGATTATACATTGGGTTGTATTTCTGCTGGTCATTCCATTGTGAATTGAATTTTTTGTTTTTACTATTATTGCAATTAGGTAATGTTTTAATTATTATTTAATTGTTCTTATTGATGTATTATCAATATTATTAATTTAGTGTTATTATTATTATTATTGTTATTATTATTATTATTATTATTATTATTATTATTATCATTGTTGTTATTCTTCTTATTATTATTATCATCATCATCATTATCATTATCATTATTGTTATAATTATTTTATAGGAGGAACTAATTTGATGATGTATAAATTGAAGTATTTCAGTTACCCAAAACATAAAATGTACGTAAATACTCCCCTCCCCTCTCCCCATGAATATAAAGAAAATAAGGAAAAATCCTGAAATAAATCTGAATACGACTTTTAACTTGACATCATGGAGATACATGTATGTTATGCAAGGAGACGGAAGAGATATATATTTAGAGTAACTTAACAACGCAGTCCAAAGAACCATTGTTAGATCTGTACACTGTAGGTTGTTAGAACCTCTCTTGAGTATGCTAACAGAATGGATGTATGACGTTACCTATCCACTAGCTGTGTAATAGGAAGCTGTTCCGCCAGGCACTATACATAAATGTTTTTAGCTATGTATGAAGATTATCAAGTAACATTGATTTCTCATGTTTTTAGGTGTTTTTAAGATATATATTATTGAGTGATAATTTGTGCTCAAGTCTAATATTGTCTATTTTCCAATGAAAACTGGTCAATATGACATGTACAATATCACAGAGACTTGTAAAGTGTATCTGTGAACACTTAAGGAAATGAAAAAAAAAAGAGATTCCCGAGGGAGAAAGTATGCATGGTGTGTAGTGTAATTTGCCTTTGGTTCTTAATTGAGGTATGTATTGATCTTATGTTGTTCATGTACTTGTTTCTTGTTTACAGACAAACTACTATTGATACACATCTATAAATTTTGTCTTCAACTTAATTTTTTTTTTTTCTTCTTTTTTTGAGTTAAAATAATCATTGATTTATAAAGATGTATGATACTGTAGCTGTATGATTTAGTATGTGATATTAATTGTTGGTTGATGTAGTACTTTATTTTGACTCTGTGAAGGAGTCTTTAGATTACGTAAAACAATTTGAAGGTACTCATATGTTACGAGGAGTTATTTCACCAAAGCAGTCTGCCATGAATGATTTCGAATGCACTCCAGGAATAGCATAGTACTGATAGGATCTACCTGCATCTTGCTTATTAGCCTTGGGTTTACATGGAGAAAAAAGGAAGAAATTATTTATTCTGTGCCCTTTCATTCCCATTCTATCTATACACAAGGCTTTGAAAATGAACATTGTTCCACTGTTTTGTCACTGATTCATGTATTTAGTGCTAGTTAATTTTTATAGATATTTTTGTTCACTGAATGCCAGTGTAGATGTGATACAGATAGCTCTATTAGACCTTTTTAAGTTGCATTCATGTGTAGAAATATTGGTCTACAGTATTATAATTATCTAAAATAGGGTCACCATGTAATACTTACCTAAACTAGGGTCTTCATATATGTTGTTTATGTTATTATTTTTATTGTTATTATGACTATTATATTCTTTTTATATAATATTATTGTTTATGGTAGACAGTCACATATAGGTTGAATCCATCTTCATTCTACTTTCTTTGTACTTTTATGCTGCCTCTTCACCTTTTGACTAAGGATAAGTTCAAAGAGTTGTATTTTAACTTCTTACTTAATATGTTTTGCATTTCACGCATTTTACCGATTCCATTCAAAATATTTAATGATGCTCTTGAAGTCACCCTTCACCCGAAATACCCTCTTTAGTTTTGGAAGGTGCGTTGTTGATAAGGAGGAGAGGTTATGCTTGTAGAATCCCCAACACTCGCTTCAAATACCCGTTGGGAAAA
>NC_051387.1:4165239-4170239 GCF_015228065.2 Penaeus monodon | reverse complement strand
GAGGCAGGAAGGTAAGGAAGGAGGAACATGATGCAAGAGAGGCAAGAAGTGGACTCAAAAGAGGCTCAAAAGACAAGCAAGTAATGAGGCAGGCAAAGGGAACCCAGATCTGCTTAGACCATTAAGTGGCTGTGAGAAGGGAGTATGATAATGATTCGAGAACACAGATAATGAGGAACTTTTCCAATGAAAAGAAACTGCAGTTCATGTTGAAGTTTGGTGGCTGAGCATATATCTGATTGAACAGAAAAGGTCATGAAATACAGCAGTAGCATTAGGAGGAAGC
Organism: Penaeus monodon; assembly: GCF_015228065.2. NCBI lineage: Eukaryota > Metazoa > Arthropoda > Malacostraca > Decapoda > Penaeidae > Penaeus > Penaeus monodon. The sequence goes on along the minus strand of NC_051387.1, from coordinate 4,169,953 downwards.
TGTACTATTGGTGCACATGAAAGTAGTTTGAGGGCTTTGTTCATACAAAGTTGTGTTCTGGGAATGAGGTGAGGTTAGCAAAGGCCTGGCAAGGTGAGGTTGTATAGTGGGAATTCCATGGTAAAACGTGTCAAGCCTTTATTTTTTGTCAGGGTCAAGGCAGGGGTAATCCATCCTGGTAAGAATATGGGTTTTGCTGATGCAGAAAACATGCATGAAGAACATATATGGAATGTATGAGGGATGTGGATGTTCATCTCCCTTTGCATGTGTTTTCTGGATGCAGCACGGGAAAGATGGTCTGAAAAGTATTGAACCAAGAATAGAAATGAATGCTAGGAAAAATAAACACACTAGATGTTGATTTTCTCTGCTTTTTCTTACTGTTGTCAGTTTTTTATTCCAATTTAAAGGCAGACTATGTAATAATTATGGGATACAAGAGATTTTCCTCTGCCTGTGCTACTTTGCACATGTCTTCATATGCCTTGTCTCCTTTGGCCTCACCCTCTGTTGTACCATATTCCTCATCCCTTGCCTAAAATGCTTTCCTCTCATCAGCAGCCACAAACACAAAGATGAAAACTAATTTTGTTTTAAAACTTTTGTCATTATTATTTTAGTTAATGATTATTATATTATGTATTTCATCATACATAGTACAGCGTACATGTAAATGGTACCACCTAGTGTGAATAGAGGAACAGGAAAACAAAAGTATGCTGAAGACATATTGTTAAGTTGCTTCCTGCCCTGGAGAAGCAGTAAAGCAAAAAAGCTTCAGAATATTTGAGGGGTTTGTTCTTTTTCCCTTTATTGATTTATTTACACTTCGTTTTGCATGAATTCTTCAGCTTTTGTGATATCTATTCATGCTAATTATAATTCATACATCTGTACTTGCCATGTTGACATTTATGATTGTGATGTTGCATTTTTTGTCTATTATACAGGTGACCTTCATTTTCTTGTATTTTTACTTTCATGCTTTAAATTTACAAGAAAATCAAGCACTACTCTTTTTTTTATTCATCACATATATTTTCATTTTATTGTTAATATTATTATTATTATATTCTTGAGGTAAATTAATTTTTTGAGGAGTTTGTTTATTGAAGTCCCCTTTGATTACCATATATCCATTCCATCTTTACTCATTTATTTTCCTTTTACCCCATTGGATCTGGGTGCAGTGCAGCTTGTACATGGACCAAAATCTAGGCATCAGTTTTACCCAAGTGGTAACTCTCCAAAGGGTGTGGTTTATAGGCCCAGCCCACATAGACACTAAAGTGCAGTATTGAGATTACTTGCCTCTTCTTTGCAATGTCATTAGACCCTTTAATGAAGATGCATTTTTGCAGTTTTGCTGTTTTAAGAGGTCTATATTTGTTCTTTTTCTGAATCAAGATGATAATAGACTCTTCTCATTGAGCTCCATAATCTCTCTCCACTTAGACTACACCCTGTGCAGTGCCTAACATAGTGTTATTTGTGTTATTTTAAAATATTTTCATAATTTGATTTTCCATAATACACCCTGCGCCACTGAGATCCCTCTCCCAGTTGACAGACGCTAAATTTCTTCTTCATGTACCAGTAGAAATCCTACTTGAGCTTACGAACAGGCCCCTTCCTGAAAGCCTACCGAGTCAATCTCATACCAAGTGGTTTGTTCACTCATGATGAGACGTCCCTGTTATCCACTGCTTGGCAACAATTTCCCATGGTGATATGTTCCCATCATCCACCCTATACCAATTTTTTTTTTTCCCATGACAAGACATTCCTACCATCTGCCCCTAGGCCAAAGTTTTTTCCATGATGAGAAATTCACATCACCTGTCCCTTAGCCAAATAAATTTGACAAGATGTGCACATCACCCGGATCCAGTGGGTCACTGTTTGGCCTTTATATCACAAGCAATTTTATAAAGTGGTATTTTTTTGTTATTGTTTTCAAAGGTTAGTGTTGTGGCTCTTACTGCACCTTTAATGGATATCATAAAAGGGAATCAATTTATATAGCAATTCAATATCTGTGATTGGATGTAATTCTTAATTATTGAATGCTGTTCTTAAGTGGAAACAGTTTTGAAAATACAATAATTTCAGTGTTTTGCTTCTGGCTTAGTTATATATGTGTGTGTCTGTGCAGTGTGTGCGAATGAAAGAGCAGGTGTCTCTTTGTATTTATGTAAATGTGTGAGGTTTGTGGGCATTTGGGTGGATGTGGATATGTATAAACATGTTTAAATATTTCCTAAACATGATTTTCTCATCTTGTTAAAGGATAAAATTGGAAATAAATATTGATAAAAGTAGTTCTATTTATGCAATAATCAACAGAATACCCGATTTTTTTTTTTTCTTTTTTTCCCATTTCTCAGTAAGAAGGTAAGTACAACATCTCCTAAACATCAATGAAGGTGATAAAATAAATGGAAACTGTACCTTATGTGTTCTCCAACACATTTAAACTGTATTGTGTGGTCCCATATATTGTCTCTATAGTTTTATTGAAAAAATGTGTATATACAATTTCTCTTTCATTTTGACCTAAACTATCAAACTTTCGATATTTTTGAACATGAAAATATCTGTATTGGGTTTACATAAATTCTTTTCAAATGAACAAATTGTGAATTTGGCACATTGAGAATTGTTTTTCCTTGATGTTAATCTCTATACTCAGAAACTTTACAAGAAAATATTGGGCATAAGTGTGAAAGTAGGCAAATGATAGAGAGAGAGAGAGAGAGAGAGAGAGAGAGAGAGAGAGAGAGAGAGAGAGAGAGAGAGAGAGAGAGAGAGAGAGAGAGAGAGAGAGAGAGAGAGATAGTAAGAAAGAAAGAGAGAGAGAGAAGATAGTAAGAAAGAAAGAGAGAGAGAGAGAGATAGTAAGAAAGAGAGAGAGAGAGAGAGAGAGAGAGAGAGAGAGAGAGAGAGAGAGAGAGAGAGAGAGAGAGAGAGAGAGAGAGAGAGAGAGAGAGAGAGAGAAAGAGAGCACAAGAGAAATAGACTCTCAGATAGACATACAAAGAATAAAGAGAAAGAAACTCAAAACAATCTTCACATAAGTGGAACTTGCATAGAAAATACAGGCTTTTGAAGTGTATTTATTAAAGATGCTGTAGAGAGAAAAAAGGATATAAAAAATCTTACAAATGCACAAATTCTATCATAACAAAATGTCTGGATCTGTATTAGTTTAACAATTTAGGAAATCACATATAAAAATACAGTAGAAAAAAAGGGTAATAAGCATGACCAAAAAGAAAAAGCAAGAACAGTAAAACTTGTTCCAGGCTAGAGAGTACAAAACAACGCTCACTGGTAGGCCCATTTTTTGCCGGTTTACTCCGAAAAATTGTGGTGACGAGTTGTGGCTACAGTCAATAGGTACAGCATCTCTGTCCTCATGCATTAAATGTCAATGGCTGGCAAGAGGTAAGGGATAAGACGTGGTGCTCGAGTTGCCATAAGTTTTCTGGTAACCCTCTGGCATCTCCCGTCCATTCACAAAAAAGTAGAAAACGTAACATTGCCTCCCTCAAGCAGACAAATGTAATATTGAATCAGCTGCTGAAGAGGGCTTATGAAATGAATGTCCGGTACTTTGCGCATATCAAAGCATGCTGTCTTTAGTGCTTTTACTTATTTTTGGACCATTAATGGCAAAAAGAAATACCACCTACTGCAGCAGCATCTAGTTCGCTTCACTTGTTATCTAATTAATTCTTCTACGACCTAATCCTCGTATTCTGATGATTTTAACAGATGCCTTTAGTTTCGTTTTTGACTAACTCTGGCTAACTTTGCATTTAATTTTGTTCCTTTGGTGGTAAACTATCTGGCATTCAGTGATGTCACCTCTTGAGTCAAAAATACTGAATATTTAAAGTCTGTGAATGACTTCTAGAAAAATAAAGATAAGACATGTGTAAGTATTTACTATGCAAATTAGGAACACGTAATACTTTAGAATATTTTCAATTCAAGTATTTACAAACTATTTGTGTGATATTTTCTTCCGAGAATGTCTTCAGAAATTACATTAAAAAGTTGCGAAAAATTCGTAAGACACTACTGAAAGCACATTATTTTTCGGACAAACTTCAGAAAATAAAAATGTACGCTAAACGTCACAGCAAATTACTAACTAATTCCTCGAGCATTATAGTAGTGAAAAATAGGACGAGATATTATTTTTATGCATATTTACACACAAGAAAAGAAATTAACTCAACCCCAAGCCACCGGGGAAGGCACGTACATACATGCCAAACTCACTGTGAGTTTAATTAATTGTTTTTACACATAGATGGCTCCATAAGTGCTAAATTGCCAATGAGCCTACCTGTCTCACCTGATTACCCTCTTCCTTGACTTCCAAAAATAATTTCTGGTTTCTCATATAGTTCTTGCTAATGTCAATAAGACTATAATAATTATAATGCCTATAATAGAAATAACAGGATTGATATTGACAGCATTAGTGAAAAAAAAACATGTTTTTCCCACAGACTCGAGGAAAGGTGAAATCAGGTAAGGTCTCAAGGTTTACTAATTGACTCCTTTGTGGCTAAGCACTTGCTCAGCCATATCTGTGCAGAGACATTTCACGAAACAATACTACAGTGAACACAACATTTTCCCAGAGACTTTGGGTTAAAATAACTTTTCTACATCGAAAATGCCTGTCTATGAAACA
>NC_051387.1:4147739-4155239 GCF_015228065.2 Penaeus monodon | reverse complement strand
TTTAAGGGAAAGAAACAAGGCACAGGAAAAAATAAAAAATAAATGACCACCGTAGCAAAAAACTATTTCCCTCTGTTAACTCTCGGCTAACATTACATTCTTCAGCGTAGCGACTTTTTGCTAATATTCTTCATAAACGAAAACCTCCTTTACAGGTAAACGTGAAAGCCCCCAAACACGATATGTATTAGTGTCGCTGGGCATGGTGGGCGTCGCCGTAGACTACTTTGTAAGGTACAGCATCAGTGTTGCCATCGTTGCCATGGTGAAGACCCATTCTGTGGCCACCAACACAACACATGACAAAGGGATATGCCCGGCAGCTGTTAACATTACTGTCAAGGGCGGCGTCGATCCTCATGTAAGGACATTTCAGGAGTTTAAACTACTCTCTTTGTTTTATTATTGTTGCTATTGGTGTAAAGTTTTATCGTTTTATCTCTATTTATACATGTATATACACTTACCTTCCTCCCCTTCTATATTTGTAATTATATACGTGTCTCATACAGCGTAGAAATATACTCTCGTTCTTAATGGTCTCCCCAAAATGTTAGGTGGATTACTAACCTATGATGACCTGTTTCCCCCCAAGAAATGACCCATAGTTCAAACTCTGCTTCAAGTGAATGTGACCTTTGACCTCTCCCATGACCTCTCTCCATAGGCTAAAGGGGAATACGACTGGAGTGAACAGATGACGGGAGTAATCCTTGGAATGTTCTTCTGGGGATATTTCATCACAAAGGCGGCAGGTGTGTGTGTGTGTGTGTGTGTGTGTGTGTGTGTGTGTGTGTGTGTGTGTGTGTGTGTGTGTGTGTGTGTGTGTGTGTGTGTGTTTTGTACATATGCGCGCGTGTGTGTGTGTGTGTCAAGGAGTGCCGGATACGCGTTAGCATGCAATCTGCAAGAACGTGCTACCTGAACTTCAGCAAGGATTTGCATTCGTAGTTAAACCTATTGTTACCAACAGTCACTCTGTATAAATCAAAGCTGTCAGCGGATGCTCGGACTGACACTTCTCATGACAACTAACAAAAGAAAAACATGTATGTAAATAACCTGAGTTTCGCGGAAACATTTTTTTTCTGTTTCTTTCATTTAATTTCTTTACCTTTCGTGCTAAAATCCATGTACTGCTTTTGTATTGCTCTAAGATGATGATACAGTTTAACATCATATTTATATATCAGTAATATTTGTATAAGTATATTTATATATCAGCAATAATGATTGCAATGTTAAAATTACTTTTCACTTTTACTTTATATCATAGTTATATACCAATAATAGTGATTGTAATGATAACATTATCTCTTTCAGTTTTAACATATCTCGTCTTTTAATCTCAGTATGAGTAATTATTGCGGCCTCAGAAAGTGCATTATTTCTTATTGTTGCTATAAATAGATTGTGGGGGAGGACGTGGTATATGATAAAACAGTTAATAATGAGGACTTAGGGTTATCTACTATTGTTATTTCTTCTGTGGTAAAGGAAAATCGTATTTATTTTTAAAATAGAGACATTGCTATGCTACTAACATAAGTATTGTTAGTGAGATAAAAGTGATAACAATAGTATTGATACCTAACGAAAATGGTAATGATGATAGTAATTGTAATAATGCAAGTGATTATAATTATAAGAATAACATTAATGTTAGTTATAAAGGTTGTAATATTGATAGGGGAAAGAGTCATAGACAGTTACAATTGTAAAAATGAAGGAATAATCATGATCAACTATAGTATTAATATTAATTAAAGTAATGATAAAGATTACAGTGGTAACGATAGTATAGTAGTCATATTTGTAATCTTTAAGTAAATGGATATCAGTAATAAAAATTGCAGTGACCATGAAAGTATTTGGAATTGTAATATCGATATCTGTAAGATTGTGGCATTATAGTATTTCTGATTAGGATAATAATGAACTCTGTAATAATAATTATGATTACTTTTATCACTGTCATCATTACAGTGGTTTGTAAGATTGTTCTCAGAGGTGATATTAATCATTATAATAACTATTATTTTGATATAGCACTAACGCTCCTCTTCCCTTCTTCTGCTTCTTCTTCTTCCTCCTCCTCCTCCTCCTCTTCATCTTCTTCTTCTTCCTCTTCCTCTTCTTCTTCTTCTTCCTCTTCCTTTTCTTCTTCTTCTTCTTCTTTTTCTTCCCCTTTCTCTTCTTCTTTTTCCTCTTGTTCTTCTTCCTCTTTTTCTTTTTCTCTTTCTCTTTCTCTTTCTCTTTCTCTTTCTCTTTCTCTTTCTCTTTCTCTTTCTCTTTCTCTTTCTCTTTCTCTTTCTCTTTCTCTTCTCTTTCTCTTTCTCTTTCTTCTTCTTCTTCTTCTTCTTCCTCCTCCTCCTTCTCCAGGCGGCCGCATCGCCGAGCTGATGGGCGCGCGGAGGACCATGGCTGCGAGTCTCGGCGCGTCGGGTGTGCTGTCCCTCTTGTGCCCGACCGCCGCCAGCATTCACCCTCTGGCGCTGGCGGGGCTTCGGCTGGCCATGGGGCTGGTGCAGGGACCCGCCTTCCCCGCGCTCTACAGCCTGCTCTCGAGGTGGTCCCCGCCCGACGAGCTCGCGACGATGGTCTCCGTCGCCTTCTCTGGTGAGGGCGAGGGGCGAGCGCTTCGGGGGGGGATGGTCTTCGAAGGGATCGTGTGTTCGGTCGTTACTGTGTCTGGACTCCTGCGTCTGTTTCTGCTACTTTTATTACTGTTGCTGAAATTAATGTCATTGTTATTCATTATTAGATCTTCGTCATTATTGGTATTATTTCGCATGATCACTTCCAAACGCACGCACGAGCACAAAGTACCCCGCTACGAAGGGCCCAAAGAGTCCCTCACAACGCTCATATTCAGAGACCAGCCGGACCAGCTTCTCGCGCCCGTCAACCAATCACCGTCGGGCTGTCTCGGCGGTGATTGGCTGGCGGGCGCGAGGCTCGTCCGGCCCTCCGTCGAAGGTGTCCCAAGCGTCTCATGCCCTTCGCAGGTATGCTCTTGGGTAACATGGTGGCTCTCGGTGGGTCGGGCTTCGTGGTGGAGTGGTTCGGTTGGCGGTGGGTCTTCTGGCTCGGCGGCTTGCTGGCTCTTGCATGGACCCCCCTGTGGCTCGCCTTCGTCCGCGAGTCGCCCGAGGAGCACCCCTGGATCACGGAGGAGGAAAAGCGTCTCCTGGCGGTCAACCTCGATGTGAAGCCCAGGGTGAGAGGCAGGAGGCTGTTTGCAATAGTTTTTATTAATTAATTAATTATTAGTATTATTATTTTAACTTTTTAGTTGTTTTTATTTTTTATTTATTATTATTACCATTTTTTTATGAAATGAGGGTTTTAGTGAGTAGAGTTTACAGATATCTCATGTATATTTACTTTTTAATGCGAAAGACCTGGAAAATAGGACGAGAATCACTAAGAAACGCCCATGTACACATAGATAGACAATAACATAAGCAGAAACAGGAACGCAGGCATGTAAGCTCCATCCACACAACTACACGCAAAATACCCTTTCCTCCTCCACATACACACACAAAATACAACCTCATCCATTCCACATGGAGGTAGAAAAAGAAGAAAAAAAAGAGAAAGACAGAAAGAAATAAAAAGACAGATTCACACAACCACACATGGACACCCCTCCCTTCCCTCACAACACACACAATCCCCAATCGAAGTCGCAAGACCCAAGAATCCAAGGGCCGCCCCCAGTAAACAACCCACGCCCTTGCTCCCCTCCAGAAACATGTCCCCTGGAGCCGCGTCCTTCGGTGCTGGACGTTCCTGGCAGCCATCGTATCCGAGTTCACAGGATCCTGGGTGTCGGCGTTGCTCATTACGGAGGCACCGACGTTCCTCACAAACCAGGTGAGGGATCGCTGTGCTTCATTTGCAATAACAACAACAACAAAAAAAAAGAAACGGGTCTCAATAAGGAAGGAAGAAGAACGTGATTTTTTAAAATGTGAGTAAGTTTAATTTTGCAATAAAAAGAGTAACGGTTGTAATAAGGCAGGAAGAACGTGATTTTTCATAACGCTAAGCTTAATTTCGCTTAAATAAGGGTTGGGATAAGTACGTAACATTCTGAAGTCTTCAAGAGCCAAGGGTTTTACTACTTTACTACTTTTATCAGCTTAATTTGCATAAAAAAACACTGCCACACTTAGGGCAGGACAAGAACGTGACAGATTGATCAATTGCCAGATGTCGCTGGATATTAAAGAGAAGTGTTCGTAAAGTAAATTGAAGAGCAAGGAAACACATGATCAGGTATATTCGTATTTTTTTTCTTGTTCTGCCTTTCGTTGTTTATAAATCACAGATAAATTATAGATTATTTATAAATTATAAATGGAACAACGAAGAGAAAAACAAGAAAACACAAAAAAATAAGCATATTCGTGTGCTTTCTTCTTTCTTCCTTTATTCATTTATGAACAATTCCTTCAACATAAGAAGAAGAGAACACAGGAACAAGCTTATCCCCATGTTCTCTTCTTCCCACCCCTTCGTTATTCCTTATCAACAATTCCTCCACATGAATCCTCCACAGCAGAAATAGAACGGGAATTAACCCCCTTTCTTTTTGGCCGGGCATTTCAGATCGGACTGAGTCTACGGTCCTCTGGGTACGTGTGCTTGGTGGGCACAATCGTCAGCTACGTCCTCTCCATCTTCTACGGGAAACTGAGTGACCTCCTGATCCAACGGGGCTGCCTAACGAAGGTTAACGTCAGGCGCCTTCTCTACGCTATCGGTGAGTCGGAATCTCGTGGTTGTGTGTTGGGAGGTTGTAATGACATCACTGAGTGGAAGTTCTGTTGACACTTATCTCAAATCAAATCCAGATCGAAGGAATTTGAGGAAATCATTTTGCTTGTACGTGCAAAATGGCTAATTATTATCTCCTGAAATATTTTCAATAGCATCAAAAATATAGCAAGTTGAAGTAATTAGTGGGAAGTCTCCGTCTAATATCAACATCCAATTTGAAGGAATTTATATATTTTTTTGTATTTAATACCAGATCCGAGGAATTTAGGGACGTAGTCACTTAACGTCAGATCCGATATAAAAGAAATTCAGGAAAAATATCTTCACTAAAATCTCCCCAACCCAGATCCAAGATGAAAAAAACAAAAGTCGTGGAAATTTTCTCCACAAGAATCTTGACTTCCCCAACCCAGGCTTAGGAAAATTTTCATATAATATCAGATCTAATAATGATAATAATAATGAATCAGGTAATGTTAAAAAAAATCAGGGAATTAAGAAAAAATAGGGAAAAATAGTAACTTGAGGGAAGTTTAAAGAATCTAGGGGAAAAAATAACGAATTTTCTCCACAAAAATCTGACGTATAAGTAAACCATAATCAACGTTCTTAACTTAGGCAGCAGTTTGATGGAAATTCATAATACGAGATCTAAGATAAGAAATAAAATCAAATAAAATCAATCAGCGTAATTTCGTCCATTAAAGTTTCATAATTGACCTTCCACCAGCATGATGGTACTCTAAGGAAGTCATATATCGGATCCGAGAAGAGATACAGATTAGTAATAGGAAATTATAATAATGATAATAATTGTAATAAATCGTTTTTTTTTCTGTTAAAGTCTGGCGTATTAACCGTAAATTACCTTTTTATCCCGGACTTCGAGTCATGATGATACTCTAGGGAAATTCAAGAAAAAAATAAGAATGATAATAAGAAATAATGATAATAACAATGGTAATAAATCGGGGACGTTTTCTCCACTACCATTTGACGTACATCAAAACCATAGATAATCTGTCCAACCCATGATGATACTCTAAAGAAATCTTCATATAATATGAGATCCAAGAAAAAAAAAATATATACGAATGATAATAAGAAATAAATATAATAATGAACGGGGACATTTTCTGCACTAAAATCTGACGCATTACTAAACCCTAAATGGCCCCGCCCAACCCAGGATTCGTGATCATCTGCAGCAGTATGATGGGAATCGTGCTGGCCAAGTGTGAGAAAGTGACCGTGGCCATATTTGTGATTGTGGCCATGGCAGGGACTTCGGTGAATATGGTTACCTATCAGCTCGCTCCCATGGACTTGGCGCCGAATTATGCAGGTCAGGTCATAGGGTCGTGTTCATGTGACCCGGTTTGTGGATGGAGAAGGGGGTTATGGCCTTTGACCCTGTTTTGTTTATGTTTATTTAGTTATTTATTGACTTCTCCTTTCATTTATTCTTTTTTTTTTTTTGGTTGCACTGCAGTTATAGTGATCCTATACCTTCTTGAAATCGGTGTTTTGATGGATTTTAGGAATTAAGAAACACGTAATAAGCATACGTACATTATTAATGCCCCAACTCTCGGCCATAGCATCACGGTATGATATCAAACACTGCCAGAAACAATTTTTTTTTTTTTAATAACATTAATTTTGAAGACATTTGAACTAAATCTAAGTCAAATTCCTTTCACTCCAGGCACATTATCGGGTCTTATCGGCATTGGCAATATCGGAAGCTTTGCGGCTCCGCTGGTCACGTCCAAACTGCTCGTGGATTTGGTAAGGACGAACAGACTGTGGCGTTGTTATTCATTCTTGTTCTTATCGTTTCAGTTATTGTTATTATCATGATTATTTGTTGTTGTTATCGTTTCAGTTATTGTTACTATCATCATTAGTATTATTGTTGTTCTTGTTGTGTGTTATTATTATGTGTTATTGTTATTATCACCATTATCATTCTTGTTACTATTATCTTTATTATCATTATTTTCATTACTGTTGTTGTTATGTGTTATTATTATTGTTATTATTATCATCCTTATGGTGATAATAATAATTATTTTGACTTTGTTGCTGTTGTTATTGTTTTTATTGTTACCGTTGCTATTATTATTATTATTTTTATTATTATTATTATTATTATTATTATTATTATTATTATTATTATTATTATTATTATTATTATTTTATTTATTATTATTATTTATTTTTAGTATCACATTTTTTTCTTTTATAATCTTTTATTATCTTTATTATTGTTGTCTTCTACTACTACAACTCCTCCTTTTACTATCATTATGATCAATATTATTTTTATTACTATCAATATTTTTACCTCTTTTCATAATTATTGCTATGGTGCCTATTATAGTCCCTGTTAGTAGTGCCCTTCTTTTTCTCTTGCGGTTTTATAATTAACGTAAGTAGATTATTTTATAAAAAAAAGAGTTACGCGCTGACAAAAGGTAATCGAAGACTCTCCCTTCTTTTTTTTCAGGAAAATGGTTGGAGCGCGACCTTCCTTCTCGGTGGCGCCATCTATTTTCTCTTGGGAATTTTGTACATTTCCGTTGTAAGAGCAGACATCGAGCCGTGGAATTACTACGATGAAATGGAACAACTAGGCGAGTGAGAAGCGCCAGCGAAATACGTATTGTTTGCGTTTGTTGGGAAGTATTCTTGGAAAATCGGGGT
>NC_051387.1:4125239-4132739 GCF_015228065.2 Penaeus monodon | reverse complement strand
ACGTCCACGATAATGACGTCTCTGGGGAAACAGCTCTCTGATTACTTCAATCAAGCCTCCTCGCTTCCTTCTGGCGACTGTAATCCGTGATTCCTGCCGTTAGATTGCCTGGTTCTTGCCGCCATGTGATTTTTTTTTTTTTTTAACAACAATACGTGGCTCAGTCCTTCATTTGCCTTTTTTACCAGCCTTTTTAAACAACCATATCAGGCCAGTCCTCTGGTTCTTGTAGCCATGTGCTTTTTTTAACAACCATACGTGGCTCAGTCCTCCATCTGCCCTTTTTTAACTGCCTTTTTAAACAACCACATGTGACCAGTCCTCTTTTTCTTGAAGCCATGTGCTTTTTTTTTAACAAACATACGTGACTCGGTCCTTCTGGTTCTTGCTGCCAGCCTCTGCTAACTCTTGGTTTGATCCTCTTATCCATAACATCTATTCCCTTTTTTTTATGTTTCTACTATTTTTTTTCTTCTCCATTTCTTCGTTTTTCTATGTTTTATTTTCTTTTATTTCATTTCTTCTTCTTCTTCTTTTTTCATTTCTTTTTATTCTTTCTTCTTCTCTTCATATTCCTCATCTTCGTTTTTCTTTTGCTTTCCATCTACTATTCCTCATCCAGTCCTCCTGCTGTCATTCCTTCTATCCATGTCTCAGCTTTAATTGATTTCGTGTTTCGATTAATTCTAATTTGGTCTTGTGGTGGACGATTCGCTAATGATTATTGATTTTCAGTTTTCTAATAGAAATCTGTATCTGTCTTTCTACATGTAACTATAAATATGATTTAATATTTTTTTTTATCGACTTTACATGTGAAATTGTCTGTATTTCATGTATATCATTCACTTTTTTTCATCTTGTGTAGTTAAAATATTAACAATAGATAGGCTCTTCTTATATAAGCTTTATAATAAATATTGGCTTTAAATTGACATATTTTACTATCCCACGACATTCCGTATAGTAATGTAATGTCAGACTATATAAGTCTATGTATGTATGAATGTATGTATTTGTGTGTGTATCTCTCTCTCTCTCTCTCTCTCTCATTCTCTCTCTCTCTCTCTCTCTCTCTCTCTCTCTCTCTCTCTCTCTCTCATTCTCTCTCTCTCTCTCTCTCTCTCTCTCTCTCTCTCTCTCTCTCTCTCTCTCTCTCTCATTCTCTCTCTCTCTCTTTATATATATATATATATATATATATATATATATATATATATATATATATATATATCTGTGTGTGTGTGTGTGTGTGTGTGTGTGTGTGTGTGTGTGTGTGTGTGTGTGTGTGTGTGTGTGTGTGTGTGTGTGTGTGTGTGTGTGTGTGTGTGCGTGTGTGTGTGTTTGTGTGTGCGTATGTGTGTGTGTATACATATATACATACATATATATATATATATATATATATATATATATATATATATATATATATATATGAAAAGAGAAACAGCCACAGTAGAAAATGAAACTAAACCATAACGTTTCGAACTCTTCACGAGTTCCTCTTCAGACGAATAAAATCGAAATGGATCCTCCATTTCGATTTTATTCGTCTGAAGAGGAACTCGTGAAGAGTTCGAAACGTTACGGTTTAGTTTCATTTTCTACTGTGGCTGTTTCTCTTTTCATCTTTGTGTACACGTTACTGTGTTTGTGTTTGTGTTTATATATATATATATATATATATATATATATATATATATATATATATATATATATATATGTGTGTGTGTGTGTGTGTGTGTGTGTGTGTGTGGTGTGTGTGTGTGTGTGTGTATGTATATACACATACATATATATGTGTGTACATCTATGTATTTCTCTTAGTGGTGAATATAAGTGAAAGAATCGTTCAAATGGTGTGATATAGTTATGAAATTTGGCACATGTACTCCTCAGATCCCAAGCTTTTAGAAAATACTGCTGGCCACGCAAAATTTCAAGACGGTGGCCCCAAATTCCAGGTTGTCCGGCCCAAACAGGCAAATAATTGTTTTTTCCTTTATAACTTGAAGATGGTTGGTTTTCACCACATAAATATAGTAAAGTTGCATATAAAGTGAGGTATGGTAGTTATTTTGGAACCAAGAGCATGTCTGTATCTATTACGGTTCTTGAGATACAGCACATAGGTACTTTTACAGCAAAATATGTGTTTAAGAGCCATAAAGTTGAAAATATTTATTATCTGATATATAAACGTATTAAAGTCGAATGTAAATATGGCTCTTGCTGACACTTTGGTACCAAAGGCAGGGCTGTAGCTATTATAGTTCTTGAGATACAGCATAAACATAGTTCTGAAAGTCTACGTGTGGTGACAAAAAATGGATTTATCGTCATGATTTGGAAAATACTAATTTTCTGCTTCTCAGAAATATTGAAACTGGGTATAGACTTAGGTATTGTGGGCGTTTTGGTCCGTATCTGTTACATTTCTGGAGATATGACATGCCAGGTAAGAATTTCATATACCCGTTCCTGTAACCGAAAAGACTACCTGTATTAAAGATATCTTTGGAGATGCCAGCAAGAAAACATGTAAATTTACACAACGTACGAATTGCAAGTGTGATCCAGTTTCATATTGTAGATACTCAATGTGAAAGATCCTATGTATTGATGACACGCATGAGACAGTTATAGAACAGGCCAGTCCCTTCAAAAATAAGACCACAAGAGTGTAGAGTGTAGCTTTACATTCCAAATCTGCAACTGCACAGAGCTGTACACGGGAGACCCAGTTTGTGGCAATTGCACCTCCCACGACAGCCAGACACATTTGGTGAGCAGTCTCAGCAACTCTCTGTCATCCCCGGTCTCCAGTGTCCTCTGCTTCTCGCTGACTTCGGGATGCATGATCCCAGACACAACCAGCCTGGAAGGCAGCACACCTGTTGCGTTGGAGCAGAGCTGCTCTGGTTGGTGGCATAAAGCCTCCGCTTTCTGGCGAACATATGAAGTCTGGCCTCATCCACAGTAGCAGCTGTGCTGGATCTCCCATAGGTTAGGGTGACTAACTTCTCCAGAATCTCTAGGTCACAATCCCCCACTGTGGGAGGATAAAAATGCCCATTTTGAAAAACAAAACAAAAAACGAGGCCTCTGAACAAGTGTAACAAGTGTCCCATGTCTGCCAGGCAGTTTTCTCGCCTCTGTTGCGGAGGGCTGACACGGTGTCACATCCTGTAAAAGCAGGAAAGAATAGCATGCACATGACCTTCTCCTGGCCAGCATCAGGGGCGTCACTTAAGGGGGGGGGGGGTATGGGGTTCACCCCCCCCCCCCAACTCTTAAAAAAAACCTCTTTTTGCAGGGCAAAATCTAGCTCTGCAGGGCAAATTTTCTGGTATTTATAGTTTATAATTTTCTACCAACAATACGATATATAATACTGGTTGATGGTCCATTCCGGGCTACTTATAAAGAGCTAGTGAGCTTTTTCTTTTGCGTGATTTGCAGGGCAAAAATTATATTTTCAGGGCAAATTTACCCGTCACCCCCCCAACTCATAACATGAAGTGACGCCCCTGGCCAGCATAGTGAAATAGGCCCTTCACACTAATCCAGCGCAGGGTCTGGCCTTGAACAAATGCTCCATGGGATTCATAGACTGAAAAACATGAGCAAACCAGAAATTCATGTTCCATAGTTACTAAGATATGATCACTTCAGGTTAATGGCAGCCATCTTATTTTTTTTAAATTTTATGTTCTAAACCTACACTCATACACACACACTCTTTCTTTCTCTCTCCTCTCTCTCTCTCTCTCTCTCTCTCTCTCTCCCTCTCTCTCTCCCTCTCTCTCTCTCTCTCTCTCTCTCTCTCTCTCTCTTTCTCTCTCTCTCTCGCCAGCTTTTCCTTCCACAAAAGATATTGTTGAATAACTTAATTTGTCCCAATGAGAATTTCCATTCCACGAAGATAATACAACCCTAAGAATACAATTAAATAAAAATGATAAATGAAATAAAAAGAAGGGAGATTATTTACCTTTTTTATATAGGCCTATCTGCCTTTATATATATATATATATATATATATATATATATATATATATATATATATACATATATACATATAATTACGTAGTTATATCTCCTTTTTTTTCTCTCTTTCTCTGACGATTTTTCTGTCTTTCTCCATGTTTGTTTAAATATCTATTCATGTTATAGATTTAATTAAATAACAAAAAGAGTTGTAAAAACGGTTAACATTAATATCCTCTTCACTAAAATTGAAAACGGAATAGACAAGAGTTGGGTTCAAAGGGGAAAAAAATAGTAAATTAAATGCAAGAATAATAATGAAAAAAAAAAAAATGTTGGGTTCAGAGATATGATTTTAGTTCTCGTGAACAAGAAATAATAATAATAAAGGTATGAATTTATATATAATAACGATTTAATTACAGGAAAACAATCCTTAGATATATATGGCCAAGATTTTTTTTTTTTTTTTTTTTTTTTTTTTTTTTTTTTTTTTTTTTTTTTTTAGTTCAGTGTAAATTTTTCAGAAGGAAATTATTGAAAAAAGCCGTGTTAATATATATGTATAAAAATACTGTCAACATTTTAATACATAAAATTACACTGAAAAAGGTATTTAGTTAATATTTTATGCACGGCGGTCGTATCATTTCCTTATACATTTCATTTATTTATTTATTTATTTATTTTTGAGTAAATGGTTCTATATTAATTTTATGGTCATTAAAAATAATGTCTAAAAATACTGAGAAACATGTATGCATAATAGCTTATACAATACTCAAAAAAGGACAGATAGATAAATGAACAGTTGATAAATAATTTAGTAATATAAATACAGCTTATTTCCACTTTACTTGATTTTGAAAAGATCTTTGTCGTTGATAATTTTTAGGCATGTAACAAAATTTGCAAATAACGGCCATCGGGATATTAGAGTGAATAGTATGAAACAAGTAATGAAAAAAGCAAATAAACGTCATTTGCAAATTAATGTGAATAATAGACGCATCAAAAGGGATGAAACTAATTTGAAAAATAATCCGTAAAAAAAAAAAAAAAACGTTAAAAAACAAACACGAAAAATTTTGGCGGGAAATTTTTCCAAGGAGCCCTCGTCCGATTCCTTTCTCACAACCATCCCTCAAAACTGAAACAAAAACCATTTTAAAACCATGCTACACCTCTCTCTCCACCTCATCCCCCTAAACCCAAACACCCAACACAACCAGAACCACCAAACCCCCCCCCCCATAAAAAAAAACCCACCCTAAAACCCCATTAATTAATATTTTTTTTTCAAACGCGAAAGGAACGGGACACCGCCTCGCCCGCTCGGAGGCGACGGCAGAGAAAATGGCTTCGCGCTGCTTCCTTTTCCTCCTTTTTTCCTTCCTTTTCGCGGGAACGACGCATCGGCTCCCCTTCCGGCTCCTGCAGGTGAGGCGCGGCGGCTTCCTCGGCTCGCGGGAGGAAGGAGGAGAGAGAAGGAGAAAGGAGAAAGGAAGAGAATGAAGGAGAAAGGAGGAGAAGGAGAATTGGTGGGAATGTGATTTTTTTTTTTTTTTTTTTTTTTGTGATTTTAATTATTTATTTATTTGTTTATATCTAATTTTTAGGTAAGTTTATTTATTTATTTATTTAGTTTAGCAAGGAAGAAAATTTACATATAATCTCAAAGGAATAATAATAATAAATAAATTAAGTGAATAAACAGATGAATAATAAAAATAAGTGAATAAATTAGTAGTAAATAAAAAAAAAAAAAAATCTGATTCAAAGTAAATTTCATGATTTTTTAATTTTGAAAAAAATCTAACGACTTTTTTTTCTCTTATTTATTTTATTTATTTATTTATTTATTTATTTATTTTTTAATGACGTTTTTAGTGCAAAAAAAGGCTTCGTTTTGAGCGGAATTTATGAGATTTTTTAATAGGATTTCCTCCCCCCCCCTTTTTCTTTTATTTTTACGATTTTTTTTCTTTTTTGCGAGTTTTTCTTTTTTACGATTTTTATTTAGCGATTTTTTTTTTGCGATTTTTTTTTTTGCGAGTTTTTCTTTTTTTACGATTTCATTTTTCTTTTTTTTCCGAGTTTTTCTTTTTTTACGATTTTTTTCCCCTTTTTTGCGAGTTTTTAAAATATTTAAAAATTGCTGTTGATTAAAGTCAGTTATTTTGGGCTTAATTTCTTTACGAATTCTTTTTTATGATAAATTCAAACGTTTATAGATTATAATGTTGCCTTTTTAAATATTTTTATTATTATTGTTTTTTTATTTTTATTATTGGTTTCTTTATTTATCTTTGTTATGCATTTATCTATTGACTTGGATATTCTATTTTTATTTGTTTTATTTATTCATTCATTTATTTTCATTTATTTATTTATTTTACGTTTCCTTCATTTCGTCTCTTGCTTCCTACTTCCTCCTTACCTACTTACACGTAGAATAATATTTAAATAATGATAATAATATTTAAAATAATAGAATAATATTTAAAATAGAATAGTATTTAAAGCAGAAATGTCAAACCGTCATTTTTAACCAATATATATATATATATATATATATATATATATATATATATATATATATATTTTTTTTTTTTTTTTTTTTTTTTTTTTTTTTTAATGAGGGAAATCGAAGGTTTGGTCACGTGATCCTGATCTTGGAAAACTTACTGATTTAAAGGTAAACAAAGTATTTTTTTTTTCTTCCCCATTCCATCTTTTTCTTGAGTGATTATTAAATTTGTGCCGTATAGTCCGCGTTGGTATAATAGATAAATAGATAAATAAATAATAATAATAATTATTGAACTCTTTGTCTGTAAGTTCAAAATTCATGTTATCATTCCGTTTATTTTTATTATTATTTTTTTTAATTCTATTTTTTTTTTTTTTTTTTTTTTTTTTTTTTGTTTATTTATTGTTGTATCCTGGAGCTAGAGTCTTCCAAATTCCTTGCCTAAATAAATTATTTCAAAATTCGACATTTGTACTTTTTCTTATTTTCAGATTGGCCTTATATATATATATTTTTTTTTCTTTAATAACGTAGGGGAAAAATACATGAATATTCCAAGGGGGAAAATTAGCATGCTTTTGGAACGAAAGCTGGAGCCACATTTTCTTCGATAAAACAATCTTGTACATTCCTGTCCACTTAAAAAAAAAAGAAAAAGAAAATCTCGTTTTCTATAAACCAACTGTATGCCAAAATTTTACATATATTTTTTTTCTTCTTCAAAATCGTAATATATGTTATTACATTTTCTTTTTTCTTCATGGTGGAATTTATATATCTGAAAAAAAAAAACTCACTCCTATCTTTATCATTGAAAAAAAGGACAAAATTGTACACCTGTTTACATCTAAAATGTGTAGGCTTAGTTGTTGATATTCTACCAATCGTTCCCAAACCTCACCACGCCCTCACTCCCTCCTTACTAAACGTTTAGGTAAACGTTTAGTAGGGACTGTCTTTCGTCTGCTGTGTAGACT
>NC_051387.1:4120239-4122739 GCF_015228065.2 Penaeus monodon | reverse complement strand
TGATTTTGTCAGTTGCAAATGACAGTTGACATTCCAACAGTCGGCTTTGACACTATTTTTCCAGAAAAAACTGACTATAAATTGGGCTGTAAATCGCAATTAAGCCAGCATTAGGCGTACCAACTGTTGCGCTCGGGATGCATCAGGTGTGCCAGCAGTCCCCGCAGAAGTTCCCAGGGGAGGGGCTTGTCCGAACAGTTTAATAATACGGATTGGGAGTGTGGGGTTCCCCGCACCCTTCCCTGGGGACTGAATCGCGGGGTCCGCACCAGCGTTTTAGTAATACGGCCGTAAGACTTTTCACCAGTACTGCCCCTGTTCCTCATCTCAAGTCACGGAAGAGTTGAACTTGCCGATCACGGCAATCGCTCGTTCAGCAAGGTCATTAGCCACCCTAATGACCTATCACTTGGAAGTCATCATCCATCTTCCAAGAGCAGGTTCTTTGATCAAGAACGTCCTTTTTGCTGTCTATTTGCCATCGTTGAGGTGACAGCAGATATCTGTGTAACAAGTGTTGACAGTGGAGCACCTGGAGAGAATCTTTTCCCCTCAAGTCTTCTAAAGGCCTTTTTATGTAACATTTCCGAAACCCCGAACACTTTGATACATGTTCGCCCTTTACACGCACATTATTGGAACCTGATGAAACAAGTTAAAGTGTATGCCTTGATACACTCCGGTCAGCCAACCAGAGTGCGATATATTTCAGATATATTTCATGTAGTCTCTGATATGGATTTTAGCACATTAAATACATGTTCATAAGAAGAATGTAATAATGAAAAAGTAAAAATGACTGAATCTGAGAAATACACATAAACTATCCACAGTCTTGCGAAGTGAAGGTGGTGTGTATAAACAATATAAGTAGCAGAGTCAACTTATATTTGAAGCTTCCACAATGTTTTGCTTGTTCTTAAAAATCATACCAGTATATTAACTACTTCGGTTGTTGTCTACTGACTTTTTCATGTGAAGAAAACAAAACTAACTTTTCCTTTTCTTAAAACTATGTGTTAGTACAAACGAAGATACCGTGTTTTGTAGCGAACATGATAAAACTGGAAACAATGTATCAAAGCTTTAGGGGTTACAAGATGCTACAAAAAATGCCTTTAGTTGCTTTCTTGTTGGGGGCTTGTTTCTCATCTTCTCAGCAATCCTCTCCTTCTCAACTTCCAACCAGATCATCATAAAGTGACAGATCAACAAGATCTTCAACTACATGCCAAAGGTGGCATTTGAAGGCATTCACAGCTATTGAATCTGGCACACCTTGTTCCAGGAGTCATAAACTCCAGGTCGTTGAGTGGAGCAGGGAAGACAGGATAGCTTTGTTCCAAAACCTAGCATACATCAAAGCAGTACACAAAACCATTTTTGACACGGATTGGAGTTCTGTTACAGTGAGTTGAAATTATCGACAAAATATCTTGATACAGTGGATGGCCTTAGACATCCATCAGGCGTGATTCTGCCATCAAAGCTTGCTAAATGACATGGACGACTCATGCCGGGTTTTTGATAAACTCTTCTGAAACTGTCTCATCTTGCGTCAGTAGCTGAAATTGGCCATGTTCCAGTGGCATTGAAATCTCTTTTCACTTCCACCTCCTTAAGGTTTTCAAAGATATACACCAAATAATTTGTAGCCTCCAAAATTTTCATGTTTTTAATTTGTAAACATTTCAAGGTTGGAAGCATTGCTTTCAACAGAACAAAATACCTCGCCTTTTCTGGATAAAGGAACTGTCTGGTTGTCTCGTAGACAGCCAAAATTGTCACCCAGACCAAAATCCAAAGAATGTAGCGATCCCTAAACATCAATGAAATTATTTGAAATTTTCAGGGGATTAATTTTCCCATAAAGGAGCACAACCAGTATGTGTATGAAAAGCATAATAAAAAAAACTAAAACGAACCACCCTAATATATATATATATATATATATATATATATATATATATATATATATATATATATATATATATATATTAGATGGATCACAATGGTACATTTAGTTTGAGTCTACCTAATGATGATTTTCGTTGCAACGCAAGTTTTTAGATTCTTATATATATACTTATATCAAATATATGTTTATTTTTACATTGATATATTTATGTATATATATGTCTCATTTTTATACTTTTTTCTCAATTTTCAGACTCACACCCAGTCCCAAATAAAAGAACAAGAATTTCTTGGGATAATAGAGAAGGTGTCAGAAAAAGTTACTGAAGGGGAAGTTCCTGGTACAGACCATACAAAAAGAAATGAAGTGAATGCCAGTGCAGTTATTAAGCTGAAAGAGGTTTCAAAGTCAACAGAAACCTTCATACCTGAGACAACAGTCCAGGAGGAACATGCCGAAGAATTTAAGGAACCTGTACCATTTAATATAACAGAAGGAGTGCCTTACTCTCTTAAACATACTGAAATCACGGAAAAGATGAGAAGACCTAAGACAGAGGTAGAATCAAAGGTACCGGGCGTT
>NC_051387.1:4100239-4110239 GCF_015228065.2 Penaeus monodon | reverse complement strand
TACAGCGCTATAATGTTATTGTTCAGTATGTATAGAGTCTTGTTGGCTTATGGAAAACCTTTTTCTAATATGATAATTTCTGTTGAGTTCATCATCCTGTGTGAGAGTGGATGGAAAGACACACACGCACACAAAATGTACTCACATAAAGTATTTCACCACTCAGGATGCGAAAGGACTTTGAGAAACAACAACTCGAGATGGAGAAGGAGTGTGCGAGGAGGATGTCTGGAGACATCTCTATCTTGGGACTAGGAACTTGGAGAAACTCGGTGGCTTCCAGGGATTCCAGGAGACACTCCCTGCCTTTCCCAAGGATGAGGATGGACAGCAGGTTTTCCGAGGGAGGAGAGGATGACATATCTGAAGAGGTAAGGAATGAGACTGTCCTGTGTCTTGTATGATACCTCGGATTTTTATGCTGTATTTACCCCATTTTTGTTGTTGATGATTTAATATTTATTATAAATTTCTATTTAAAGAAATAAACTGCACATATGTCATTCATATCTTTATGAATACTATGTCATGGTATCATACTTTCAGGACTACCATGGATACCAGGAATTTGTACCAGACAGGATAATACTAGATGCTACTGTGCTTGGACTGGAAGCAGGTGAGGAGGGTTGACCCTGTATTAGAAGAGCCATGCTTTTACAATACAGAAACAAATATTATCACTCCTTTTAAATGTTTCCTTCTCCTCTGTTCACATGTCTTTTTAAAAATATTTGAATGAATAAGGAAAGAAATTACAACAGAAATAGTCTTATGGTCTTTTGTGTTATATATATCTAGGAGTTTCCCTCAATTCATCTGAATGATCTTTATACAATCTGCATCAGGAATGTGATACTTTAATTCTGCCCAAACTCTTGAAGCCTATGTAGTGCTTTTACTGAACACCTTTCACTGTTATTTTCTTATGTGAATACTTAAATACACATGCTTTTCAGAAGTGGATAGAGAAAACAAGGATGGCAGCTATTTTAATGCTGCCTTTATCGATGATGAGGGTATAACTGGGCACAAAGCAGATGACGAAGATATTTTGTATGAACGCCGTCCCTCCCCAGTCACCATGGACTCGGATAGTGACGACCCTGATGCCATTAACTTCAGGAGCTACTCCAAGGGGTAAATCCTAGCCTTCCCGTTTCTGTAATACATAAATACACATGCATGCGCGAATGTACATGCAAATCTATTTTACATCACTTTTCAATTATCCATATATCGTATAAAAGGTACAAATGAGAATGAATATCTTCACAGTACAAGAGATATTCATTCTCACTCATACCTTTAATACATTTGTCAACATGAATACGATTTATCCATATATCATTCTTATATTTACTTTCCATCTAAATTTTCTGATGATAAGCCATAATTTTCAACTCTTCCCCTTTGCAGCCAACCTGCAGTACGAAAGATCTCGACCACTGCTGATATCCATGATGACGAAACATCCCTGTAGGAATGCTGCCGTGCAAGAAGAATTTGCAACGATTTTAGCTGAAGGAACAAACCTCTATTAAAATGGCATAAAATTCCACTAAAAAGCATTACTGCAGGATGGAAGATTTTAAACTTTTTGTCTCCATCTTTCAGTAAATAAATTCTGTGTATTATTCTCTGAGAGCCTTTAGCTTAATATAATGCTATGATTAAGATTTACATTTGCATAACCATGAAGTAATATTAAGAGAATATGATTAATATTTGTGGGTTGTATGTTTGGTTCATCTAATGTATTTGACAGTGATGTAAATCCTGATGACTGAATAATAATAATAATAATAATAATAATAATAATAATAATAATATATACATGTAATTATATATATATATATATATATACATGTAATTATATATATATATATATATATACATGTAATTATATATATATATATATATATATATATATATATATATATATATATATATATATATATATATATATATATATATATATATATATATATATATGAAATTATATATACTATATAATATAATATATATTAAACACACACATACATAAACTGCTACAGGGGAGGAATCCTTGTACACAGGTACATTTTGAAATAGGGCCTGCCTATGAGGGTTTGATTAAACTTTCATTTCCATTTATAATTCGTGTCAGTTTCTGTACTAAATAAGCTCATATACATGCATATATATATATAAATATTATTATATATATGTATTTCCATATGTAACAGTTGCTGTTACTTTATATACTCTGAGGAAAATAAAATTCATATAACATTTTCATATAAATATATTCTCCAAATCATAATATAAACTATGAAGCTGAAGAAGAAGAAAAAAAGAAAAAAGAAAGAAAGAAAGAAAGAAAGAAGAAGGAATTAACGAGAACCTGAGACGTACATTCATAACAAACAAAATTAAAACTAATGAGGATATGAATCTTTAATCCAAGAACTGTACGATATAGGCTTTGTTGTGGTAAGGAACAGCAAAGAATACAGTTTTGAGTTCAGGGATTAAGATAAATTGCACATTGTATGAAAGGCCTAATTTTTTGATGGCACAGATCTTGGTTCTGGGACAAGTTTATTTGCATTTGCCACAATATTCTAAAAAAGTAACCCCTATATGTATTGATATATAAAAAATATATAAAATATATTTCCTTTAGCCTAAATACCTATCATAATATCTGTCAAATAATAAAGTTTTAAAGAGTTACAATACTATTTAATTATTTAGATTTGTGTGGCCTTTTCCTTTCAGCACATTTTGACGATTCTCCTTTGCTAGCTTTTCCTTCCTCCTCCTCCGTCTTCTTCTTCTTCCTCTTTTCCTTCTTCTCCTCCTCCTCCTCTTCCTTCTTCATTGCCTTCCTCGCTTCCTTTTTTATTGCCTTCTCTTCTTCCTCCTCTTCTTTTTTAATTGCCTGCTCTTCTTCCTCCTCCTCCTTTTTAATTGCCTTCTCCTCTTCTCCCTCCTCCTCCTTCTTTACTTCCTCCTCCTCCTCTTCCTCCTCAAGTGTAAGTTCATGAAAAAGGATGTAGTTGGATCTATGACCAATATGGTGACCAGAGAAGTTTAAAGTAAACGTTGCTCCTGTGAATTCTTGAACCATATTGTATTCTACTGTATTTTTAGTGCTACCCTGAAAACAAAATTTGAACTGAATTAATCTAAAATCTGCAATAACTAAATTTAACTTATAATCACAATCAATTTAAACAATTTGACCTCTGATTACAACACTTCATCTGAACAAAATAATACTTTACCAAATCATTCTGATGATTGTTAAAATTTTGTATGAATGAAAATGAGTAATTTCAAAGACATATAATTACCACTCTGAAAGCATAACATTATAGAGAAAAAATTTCAACAGACTGACATGATCAAAGTAATATTAAGTAAACAAACAACTGATCCACAGTATTTAATTAAACAACTCCACTCTTTATAAGAAAGTTGTAAAGTAGATACATTAAACTACCTTTTTATTCTCATGAAGAGTCCAGACATGATGGCAGAAAGTCCGAGCAAAGCCTTCTAACTCGGTGTGTCTTAGGGGGTCAGACGACCACTGTGTCCAGGATGCTAAAACACTACATTGCTTTGCAAGATTGTTTCCTGAATGGGAATGACTGTATGTTAGGGCAAAAAGCAGAAAAGGGGTAAATTGGGTATAAGGGATAAAAAGTGGGAAGAAGAAGAAGAAGAAGAAGAAGAAGAAGAAGAAGAAAAAGAAGAAGAAAAGAAAGAAAAAAGGGTGTAAAAAATTTAAACTGGGGAAAAAATAGAGTTAGAGTTAAAGGAAGAAGATGAAGAGAAGAAAAACACTTAAATTAGAATCATTACCATGTTGAAGCCAAAATCCAAATCTCACCATGACTTGCAAACTACCTGGACGACATGGTATTCTCATTTCTATAAGATATATGAGGCAATATAAAAAAAAATCTTCAAAATCAATCAAGCAGGATTAAGGGTTAAAATAATCACCTGCACCATCATCATCTGCAACATTACTGCTGCAGTACCTTGCAGATTCTTGTGCAAGGGAAAGTATCCTTGCAGCATTGACCATCTGAGTTGCAACATCTCTGAAATTGATAATGTTTATGAAAGAGTAACATAGAAACAGCCAATAATAAAGTAAATGAATAATCTGCATCTTTCTCTCTTATTACAATTGATCCTTATTTTATTTATCTCTAACTTATACAAAAAAGACCAGGTTTCTTTTAAGTTCATCAATTATGCTTTTTAAATCTTATTGCATAAATTTCAGGCAAATTTACACAAATTCATGCAAAAAGCAACATGAGTAAGGCACACTGGTTGCAGGGATTAGTAGTTAAAAGATGAATTTGATGTATTAGCCATAAGGATAATACCAGAACTAATATGCCAAAAAGCTAAAGATTCTTAATCTCTAAAGCATGTGTATATTGTATTCTTAAGCAAGCTTGGATATAGGCACAAGGCAAACTGCACCTCTAATGTCCTCCAATGTTGAAAACGTATTGAATAATTTTCTTAAATATCTTAACACCATATCAAGAATATTCTTAGAAAATCTGTGAAATCCAGTGAAAATAAATATCTGATGATTATTTCGAAACAACAGAAAGCTGAGGTATTATTTCTGCCAGACAAAAATCTATCTTCACCTCTCATCACATTGTTCTCAAGTGGTTCCAAGCCAAAACAAACATCAGAGACAAGTGAAGAACTCAATCAACAAGCTCAAGAGTAAACTAGAGTCTAATCTCTTCACCAAGTGAGCATAAAAATACTCATGGCAAACACTTTGTCTTTGGGCTCGGCAAGCTGTCACTGATTAAACTTCGAGATCCACTCTGATGATCTATAATGTCATGTGTTGGCAGCTCCACTCTCTTATCAAGATCTAAGCATTCCTCGTCCTATTGACCTCTATTCAAAAATTTCCATGATGTAAACAAAGGTTGGTTGTGTCTCTTGCCAAAATGGTGATCCAGTATCTCTCCACCCTTTCCTTATCTTTGCATGTCACCCCTCTTCCCTTGGCAATATTAGCTTGGGTTCGTTTGGCCATCTGTTTCAACTTTATCAGACTGGGTAAGTGCCTTGTCTCCTTTCTTAATCTGACCAATCAGTAACAGGAATAGCTAATGGGCAAATCTAGACCAGCAGTCCCCAATCTTTTTCAGTGTACGACTAATGTTAACAACTCTAAATTCTTGATAGAAAATCAATTATATCACTATTTAAAAAGTTGTGGTAATCTCAATTAATATCTAATCATGGAGTTCAAAACAAACTATCCGAATGCACTCACATGCAAACACAAATAAACCAGAAAGTAAAGACAGGCCTTACTTCCATTATTTTAAATGATCAAACTGCTTTTTCATGAACTTACAAAAATAATGACAATCAGCTTCAGGGTTATCATGAAAACCACCAGTAGACCTTGCCTAATAAGCTGGGAACTACTGATCTAAACTGACTTTCCAGTGATGATTAGAACAACACTAACTATATAGTGGTATTTAGCATAATAGCAAATGAGTAGTGATATTTAGCATAACACTTACATTTACCATCATTTAATCATAAACTGTGTTCTGTAATAAGAAAATGTAGAAAAAATACTGCAGAAAACAAATATCTAAATATTTCTCGCATTATGAACTACATTGTTCACAATAGTAAAAGCAGTCAACACATGGAATATACTTATTCTATCCATCTTTAGAAACATGCTTATTAATGCAGACTATAACTTTTTAGACTGACAGAAATAAGATCTAAAGTTTAAACTGTGTTCAGCCCACTAATAATGCATATCAATCAAAGACACTTTTTTTGCATCATCAGTTAGATATCAAAAGAAGGAGATATTATAATAATATTGTAACACTAACAAACAGCATATAACTCCTTTTTCTAACTTTCCTCTTAAGCAGTACCAGCAATATTTATTACTTATAACTTATCAACAGCAAAGACACTTACCCACATTCTGGAAGTGTGCTGTAGGTATGAAGGTCATCAATGATGATAAGACTTGGCCTGTCCTTCTCTGGAACCATATGCAAGGATGCCAAATACCTGTATAGTTCTGTTGTGCAATCTGCATATCTGAAATAAACATTCCATTAGACAAAGTGAAACTCCAACTCGAAGAAAAAGTGTTACTCGCCAAGTCAAACACTTACAGGAACCTTATGTTGTTCATAGCAGATGATGAGGGAGGGGGCATGCCATGGACAGGAGGAGGGAGACGTGTAAGTTTCTGTGGAGCCATGAACAATACTTGTCCTCCTGCTTCACCCTCTGTTACTGCTGCCTGGTGTGGAAAAAATATAAATTTGGGATTTGTGTACAGCAGAATGTATAGGGTTTGAGAAAGAAATGGAAGAAAAAAAGGAAAAATAGGTTACAGAGTTATAAAACTGAAGATAAGTCATTACAAGAAAATTAGCCAATACAGAAAGTATATACATTTATTACCAAGGATTAATGATATGTATATAATACAGATAGCTACCTAGGGGAAAAAATCAGTAACATTTTTTTTTCAAAAACTGTCATGACTTACTTGCATTAGGAGAGAGGTTTTCAGTGACTTTGCTGGACCAATAATACATAACGAAGGAACTGATGAGAGCTTATATCCAACATAGTCTTCTAATATCTTAAGACTGCAGTTGATTGGGAATATTCTTTCTATAATCCCAGCCATACTTGGTTATCTGCAATAAATTCCCTAGTTGAATATATTACATTAAAGCTCACACATACTAACTATATGTAAAGTGCTGTACATATACAGAAGAAAACTACGACCTTTGAATGAATAAACTGACTAGAAAGGAGAATGCTTCTATATAGATCGACTTATTTTTTCTTTATGCATCTTGATATGAAGAATAAAACTAGAAAAAGAGTCAAGCAACAAACTTATGTGGAAAGTAAATACAAAAGAAGGGAACCACAAAATGAAGAAGGAAAAAGAGGAAAGAATCATACAGGCGAGAGAGAGAGGGGGAGAGAGAGAGAGAGAGAGAGAGAGAGAGAGAGAGAGAGAGAGAGAGAGAGAGAGAGAGAGAGAGAGAGAGAGAGAGAGAGAGAGAGAGAGAGTGTGTACGTGATACATCAAATGCATTATCTGAACACCATTACACACCAAAGGACACCAGCTATGAGAGAAATAATCAGGAGGGTCATACAGACACTCACAGCTTAAATAAGAAACAAATATAAACACACAAAAAATAATTCAATTGAAAATAAAAGGAGAATAATGAAGCTGACAGTAGAACAAGGTTTATCTTCAGTCCCAAAAAAGTTGACATGCATAAAGAATCTCTTCCAAATATAACCAAACTAAAAGTGGTTAGAACGAGAGAGACTCCCAAGAATGAGGAAGTAAAGAATAATATTTACATTATAAATAACATGGACTATAGATAGTTTGCTTAAAACAGTAATATTATACAATTTGTTTAGGTACAATACTACTGCTGAACATTAACTCTAAATTCGAATAAGGTGACTAAGTGTAAAAGAATTGAGGTGCTGCATTTACCCAACTCGCTGTACATTCTACATATTCTGTATTTGGCTATAGTTTAAAATTATCCAAGACTAGCAGACAGGTTTTGTTATATAGAACTGACAATTGCTCCATTTTACTGATAAAGATTCTTTACGCCATGAACAAATACCATCTTAGCATCGAATTTAACTCAAACTTTCACGTTTCGTTTCATTACGTTCATCATCATCGTCTATGATGTGTTTCTTATAAAATCTTTATCATGCTAAAGAGAAAGCTTATCTACAATTAATGTAGTATATACACAATCTTACATATCTACATTTCTACAATTTCAATCAACAAAATGCCTTAGCAATTAAATCCATAGATACTAGTGGTAATAGAACACTAGGACGAACAATACCAACATATTTTGCCATTTCCCTCGATTTAACAAAACTATGGCCAAGGAAAAGAATCCCCAGCCATCATAATGAGTTAAATGAAGCCACAGTGCCAATAACATCCGCTGACATTAATAACAACGCGTAAATTAAAGTATTCTTGTTTGTCGTCCACACAAATCAACGTTCAAATTCCATTGTTTACAACTAGTAACGGGCGTATGATATATCTTGAGAGTTACTACTGATAATCTTTAAATCTGTAAGTGTGTTATATTGTTCAATTCGGTTGTTGAAAATAAACACGTCCAACGCTTATATTTCAACTTTATCTTTATGCAAAAATGTGGAATGACGTAAATGTATAGGCTTGTAACTCTAAACATTACGGAAATCCTCGAATGTTTCCATTTTCATTTGCATAATGTCAACTACTTGTGCTATTAATGTTCTGATCATATTATTATGGACGGATTTACGCATTTACACTACGAATTAACCAATATTAGATAATATCGTGGGTATCAACTTCGCAAAGACGCTGTATGCTATTGGCTCTTGATGACGTCATAGGGAACTTCTTACGAACGATGCGATTGGTTAAGAATATTGCCGCAAAACTAGGAATATCTTCCATTTTCTTTTATTTCGTAATTGGGGAGTAATTTTCCCCGAATTGGAATGATGTAGATTTAACGAGCCATTGTGAATACGAGGAGTTCGATAATGCTCCATTCTACGTTAACAATTGCACTATCGAGAGCCTTGAATTATGAGCTTTTTTTTCTTTCTTTTTTTTTTGCTCTGTCACCGACCTCAGATCTTGATATATATTTCATACTAAATCCCGAACCCTAAGTAGAGAAAGAGTGACTACAGCCCCGCCATAAGCAGCGACCGAGCTAAAGACGGAGGCATTTATAAGGAACAAGGGCGGCCATGCATAAGCCATAGAAAACAATAGATCGTCCAAAGAGAAACGGATGCTGAGAACTCGTCTCTCTCTCTCTGGTCTTCACATCACACCTTCACGAGCCTCTTAATTTCGCGCCCGCTATTTTTATACCGCCACATTAATCTCCATTTTCAAACGACCGAAAAACTCCCATAAGCGGTTAAAGGAGACCCGGGTGCCCCTAGTACAACGGGGCAGCGTACGGATCCGTAGAACATAAACGAATTTTTACAGCCATCAACATTGCCAGAACAACATTAGTCAC
Organism: Penaeus monodon; assembly: GCF_015228065.2. Taxonomy (NCBI): domain Eukaryota; kingdom Metazoa; phylum Arthropoda; class Malacostraca; order Decapoda; family Penaeidae; genus Penaeus; species Penaeus monodon. The sequence continues at coordinate 4,101,087 of NC_051387.1, read as the reverse complement.
ATAGTATGAATCGGTGGTTCTGCATGTGAAGCTACGGTATCTTTGGGGGTGTCATGACCATGTGACACGCGGCATGGCGTCTACCTCCACGCCGGCGAAATGAACGTGGACTCGATCGCGTCGTGGGGTGTCTAAGAACTCCGATATACCGCGGGGGAAAGTGTGCGAATGAGAACTTTTGAGACGTGAGAGTCGGAATCTTCGCGAGTGAGTCATCGCTTAAACCAGCTCTGAGTCAGTCGCGACACACCACCTGAAACCCCGATAAAACCACCATGGAAATAGTTGGTAAGTACCTCAGAACGGTCGGTTCTCCGTGTGTGCGATACCCTGGGGGGGTTTTTGGCCTATGCGGATGCCGTCCCCCTCCGCCGGTGCAATTTGAACGCGGGTGTCCTTACGGCTTTTAATGAGGGTTGGGGGTCGGCCAAGTTGAATCAGAGATATCCAAACCCCGTTATAATGATCAAGGACGGGACAGGTAGAGGTTTTGTTAAGGTAAAGAGTCTTCGAGGTAAAAAAAAAAATTCGATTTCGACATCTCTCTTTCTTTTTTTGTTTCGCCTTTAAAGTTGATCAATGAAATTAGGGGTTGTCTGTGGCAAGGGTCGGAGGCGTGTGCGTAGTTGAAGACTGAAAATATGGTTGGAATTTAGACGAAACAAGTAATTGGTGATGTCCGCTAAGCCTAATTTTGCAACGTAAACAACCCTTACCCCCCCCTCCCCCAAATAGACGAGCCAAAAGATGAAAAGAGAAGAAAAAAGAAATATGAAAAAAACAAAACCATTGGATCCCTAGGCCTATCGAGAGTTGGATCACGAAGCCAGAATCAGTTTTGTCATCAA
>NC_051387.1:4054514-4064514 GCF_015228065.2 Penaeus monodon | reverse complement strand
GAGAGGAAGAGGGGGAAGGGGAGGTGGATCCGATAACAGAGGGGAGGGGGAAGGAGGGAGAGGAGGAGAGGAAGAGAGAGGGAGGAAGAGGAGGAATGGAAGGAGGAGGAGGAGGGAGAGGAGGAATGGAAGGAGGAGGGGGAGGGGAGGGGCTTATCAGAGAGAGAGGAAGGAGAGGAGAGGAGAAAGCAAGGGGAAAGAGGAAGAGAGATATGCTGTAAATGATAAGGAGAATAGATCCACCACAGGAGTAAAGAAGCAGAGAGGAGAGGAAGGGAAAAGAGAGGAGAGGGAAGAGGGGGATTGGAGTGGAGGGGGAGGGGGAGGGGGGGGGGGTGGGGACTGGAGTGGAGTGAAGTGGAGGGGGAGAGAGGAGAGGGGAGTTGAGTGGAGGAGAGGGGAGGGGAGGGGAAGGGAAAGGGGGAATGGGAAGAGAGGGCAATGGAGAAGAAAGGGTAAGAGAGGGGAAGGGAGGGGAAGAGAAGATAAGGGAGGGGAAGAGAGGGGAAGAGAAGGTAAGGGAGAAGAAGAGAGGGAAGAGAAGGTAAGGGAGACGAAGAGAGGGGAAGAGAGGAGAAGAGAGGGGAAGAGTGAGGAAGAGAGGAGAAGAGAGGGGAAAAAGGAGAGGAAAAGGGAAAGGGAGAAAAACAGGAAAAAGAGAGGGAAAGAAGAAGAGAGGAGAAAGCCCAGGAAAAGGGGGGGGGAAGGGGAGGAAAAGGGAAGAGGGGGAAGAGGGGGCGGGGTATCCGCCCCCCGTCCCACCGCGGGGGTTTGGGGGGCACCCCGATCCGGGCCCGGGTTTTTCAGGGGTGGCGTAACTCGAGATCCAATTTTTGATGTGGCATGGGCGGGTTTGAAAATAGGGGTGCCCGGGGGGCCTCACATGGGAGGGGGAAATTCAGTTTTCCGCTCTTTAGCTTTTTGCGTGTTTGTTTGTTTTTTTGGGTTGTGTGTCGTGTTGCTTTGTGTTTGTGTGTGTCCCCGTTTTTGGTTGTTTTGTGTGTGAGAATGTTGTGGGGTTTTGGGGTGTTTGTGGTGGTGTGTGTGGGGTGTGTGTGTTTTTTGGTGGTGTGTGGGGTTGTGGTTTGTGTGTGTGGGGTGTGTGTGTTGGGTGTTTTTTATTTGGGGGGTGAGAAAATGTGGGGGGTGGGTGGGGGGGTAAGGGGGGGGGGGGGGGGGTTGGTGGGGGGGGGGGGGGGGGTGGGGGGGGGTTGAGAGAGGGGGTGGGGGGGGGGGGGCAAAGAGAGAGAGAGAAGAGAGGGGAGAAAAATTTTGGGGGAGAGGAGAGGGGGGAGGAGGGGAAGAGGGGAGAGAGAAAATGGAAGAGGGGGAGGGGGAGAAAAGAGGGAGAGCGAGAGCGAGAGAGAGAAAGTGTCTTTATATGTATATTTATGTGTGTGTTTGCGCTCACGTATATGCAAAAGGGGCCGAAATTTTCCCCCCGTACTTCTATCCCTAAAAACCAAAGTAAAAAGCAAAATCCCTTTTTCAACAAAAATTTATTCATTTTTTTTCCACCAAATTTTAAATTTTTCCACTCAAAAAAGGGAATTCACAAAAAGCTTTCTACTTCTTGGCCCATCCATTTATATTTTCCTCGTAACGATTTTTTACTCTTATTTTTTCGAATAACTGAGTCTGTCTGTCGCCACCGCCTGTGTCAGTTAGTTATCCGACACTTGTGGCCGGGGGACTACAACCAAGAAAGAAAGCCGAGACCAGAAACATAATAATATTCATATTTATATTATAATATATATATATTTTATATATTATATATATTTTATTTTATATAACACACACACACACACAAAACACACACCCACACACACAACACAAAACACACACCCCCTCACACACACACACGCACGCCCAAACCAGGGCACGCAGCCCCGCACCCACACCCACACAACACGCACGAAACGCACGCACGAGGGCACGCACGCACCCACACACACACAACACAACACCACCCCACGCACGCAGGGCACGCACGCAGGGCCACACACAACACACACACACACCGCAACACACAAAACACACAACACACCCACACCACAACACACACGCACCACACACAAAACAACCACGCACGCACGCACGCACCCCCGCAAACAACGCACAACCACACACACACACACACACACACACACACACACCCACCCCAAACACCCACACACACACCCCAACACACAAAACCAAAACATATTATAATATATATTATTAATATATAATATATTTTATATATATAATATATATAAAATTTTTATATTATATATATCTTATATATATATTTTTTTTTTGTGTTTGTGTTTTGTTTTTTTTTTGTGTGTGTTTACAACACGGGCGTGATTTTAAGGGGAAAAGGGGAAAAAGGAAGCATGTTATGGAAATCATTGGGAATAATCTTTTACCTTTTCTTCGGTTGAGACGCGTGTTAATGCAGTGATCATCTCATAAGGAGAAGGGAGGGGGACGGGGAGGAGGAGGGGGGGGGGGGGAGGTTGGAGGGGGGGAAGGGGGGAGAGGGGGAGGAGGGGGGGGAGAAGAGGGAGGGGGGGAAAGGGGGGAAAGGGGGGGGGAAAGGGGGATTTGGGGAGGGGAGGGGGAAGGAGGGGGCGGAGGGGGAAGGGGGAGGGGGTTAAGGGGGAAAAAGGAAAAAGGAAAAAGGAAAAGGATGGGAAGGGGAAGAAAAAGGAAAAAAGAAAGAAAAAAAGGAAAAAAGAAGAAAGAAAAAAGGGGAAGAAGAAGAAGAAAGAAAAAAGGGAAAGAAAGGGGGGGAAGGGGAAGAAAAAAAGGGAAGGGGGAGGAAGGGAAAAAAGGGAAAAAAAAAAGGGAAGGGGAAGAAAGAGGGGGGAGGGGGGAAAAAAGAAAAGAAAGGAAGAAAAAAAAAGGAAAAAAAGGGAAAGAGGGGAAAAGGGAAAAAAGGAGGAAAAAAGGGGGCAAGAAAAAAAAAAATTAAAAAAGAAGAAAAGAAGGAAAAAAGGGGGGAAAAAAGAAGGGAAAAAAGGAAAAAAAAAGGGAAAGAAAAGGAAAAAGGAAAAAAAAGGGGAAAAGAAGGAAAGAGAAAAAAGGAAAAAAAAAGAAAAGAAGAAGGGGGAAAGGGAAGAAAGAAAGGAAGGGGGAAAAAAAGGAAGGGGGAAAAAAATTGAGAGGAAGAGATGGAAAGGGGGGAAAAAGGGGAGGGGGGAAGGGGAAATTTGGGAAGAAAGTTTTAACCTTTTTTTTTTCTTTTTTTTTTTTTTCCCTTTTTCCCGGGGGGGACTAAAAATTTAACACCCCTTTAAACCCATTAAAAAAAAAGGCATAAAAACGCTCTTTTTCCCAAGCTTTCCCCTTTGTTTTGTGTACATTTTTTTGTACTCTTTTTTTTTTTTGGGAAAGAGAAGAGAGAGGGAGAGGGGCGGGGGGGGGGAGGGAGGGGGAGGGAGGGGGGGGGTTGGGAGGGGGGGGGGGGAGAGGGGAGAGGGGGGCGGGGGGGGGAGCGGGGGGGGGAGGGGGGGGAGGGAGAAGGAGAGGGGGGGGGGAGAGGGAGGGGAGAGGGAGAGGGGGGGGGGAGGGGGGAGAGGGAGAGGGAGGTGGGGGAGGGGAGGGGGAGGGGGAGGGAGGGAGGAGGGGGAGGGGGGGGGGGGGGGGAGAGGAGAGGGAGGGGGGGGAGGGGGGGGAGAGGGAGAGGGAGGGGGAGAGGGAGGGGGATGGAGGGGGGGGGAGAGGGAGAGAGACGACGAACAGAGACGACAGACGGGGACAAAAAAGGAAAAGACAAAAAAATAGAGAGAAAAAGATAAAGAAATATTCAAAAACAAAAAAAACCAAAAAAACAGAAAAAAAGAAGGGGAAAAAAATAAAAAAGAAAAAAAAAAAAAAAAAAAAAGAATCAAAAAAAAAACCAAAACATCCCCTCCCCTCCCCCCCCCCCCCCCCCTTCCCCCCCCCCCAACCCTTTCTGCCAACCTTTCCCCTCCAAAGAGGGGGGCGTCAGGAAGAGGGGAAGAAAAAAAAAGAAAGGGGTTCGGGGAACTCTCCCCGTAGTGAAATTCCTTTTTTTTTTTGTTGTTTTTTTTTTTTTTTTTTTTTTTTTTTTCTTTTTTTTTTTTTTTAAAAAAAAAAGGGGGGGGGGAAAAAAATTCTTTAAAAAAAAAAAAACCCCTTAAAAAAAAAAAAAAAAAATTTTTTTTTTTTCCCCCCTTTTTTTTGGGGGGTTTTTCCCCCAATTTTTTGGGGGGTTTTGGGGGTTTTTTCCCCCCCCCCCTTTTAAAAAAATTTTAAAATTTTTTTAAAAAAAAATAAAAAAAAAAAGGGGGGGGGGGGGGGGGGAAAAAAAATGGGGTTTTTTAAAAAAGGGGGGGGGTTTTTTTCGTTTTTTTTTTTTTTTTTTGGTTGGGTCTCGTTTTTTTTAAAAAATTTTGTTTTCCCCTTTTTTTTTTTTCTTTTGGGGGGGTTTTTTTCCCCCAAAAAAAAAAAATTTTTTTAAAAGGGGGGGTTTTTTAAAAAATTTTTCCCCCCCCCCCCCTTTTTCCCTTTTCTTGTTTTTTAAAAAAAATAACCCCCCCCCCATTCCCCCTTTTTCCCCTCCCCCCTTTTCCCCCCCTTCCCCCTTTCCCCCTTTTTTCCCCCACTCCCCTTTTCCCCACCGCCCCTTTTTCCCCCTTCCCCTTTTCCCCTTCATTCCCCTCTCCCGCCCCTTTTTCCCCCCTTTCCCCCCTTTTCCCCCTCCCCTTTTTTCCCTGCGGTTTTCCCCCTTACCCCTTTTTCTCCCCTTTTTCCCCCCTTCCCCCTCTCTCTCCTTTCCCTTTTCTCCCTCCCCCCTTTTCCCCCCCCCCTTTTCCCCCTCCCCCCTTTTCCCCCTTCACCCTCTCTCCCCTTTTCCCCTTTTTTCTCCCCCCCCCTTTTTCCCTCCCTTCCCAAATCCCCCTCTTTCCCCTTTTCCCTTTCCCCCCCTTTTTTTTTCCCCTCCTCCCTCCTTTTTCTCAAACCCTCCTACCCCTTTCCCCCTTTTTTCCCCCTTTTTTCTTTTTTCCCTTCCCTTTTCCCAGGTTTTTTCCCCCCTCCTCCCTTTCTCTCCCCTCCTTTTTTCCCCCTTTTTCCCCCCCCCCCCCTTCCCTCCCCCTTTTCCCCTCTCCCCCTCCCCTTTTTTTTAATTTTTCCCCCCCTTTTCTTCCCCCCCCCCCTTCCCCCCCCTTCCTCCTTTCCCTTTCCCCTTCCCCCTTTTCTAAATTTTCCCCTTCCCCACTCCCCCGTTTCTCCCTCCCCCACTCCCCCTTTCCTCCTTCCCCCCCACGCTGTAGAGTATTGTATATTTTATTTTTTTTTTATTTATTTATTTTTTTTCTTAGCACGAGGTCACGGATATTTTTGATAGGATTGGTATGGTGTGGTCAGAGGTATTTTTGGTATAGGGATGGTATGGTTGCACACGCTTAGTGTTAAGGGTAATTGGGTATGCTGTGGGTTTGGGTATGGCCATGGGTATTTTATGGTAGGCCGGGGGATTTTTAGGTATGGCCATGGGTTTTTTAGGTAGGCCTGGGTATTTTAGGCATGGCCTTTGGGTATTTTAGGTAGGGCCTTTAAAATTTTTGGGGGGGCCCCGGGGTATTTTAGGTATGGCCATGGGGTATTTTAGGTATGGCCATGGGTATTTTAGGTATGGCCATGGGTATTTTAGGTATGGCCATGGGTATTTTAGGTATGGCCATGGGTATTTTAGGTATGGCCATGGGTATTTTAGGTATGGCCATGGGTATTTTGGGTATGGACGTGGGTATTCTAGGTATTTTGGGTATGCGCATAGGTATTTTAGGTAGGGCATATCAATTTTTGGTACGGTCATAGGTATTTTAGGTAGGGCATGAATATTTTAGGTATGGCCCTGGGTATTTTAGGTATGGTCATTGTTATTTTAGCTATGGGTATGGATATTTTAGGTATGGGCGTGGGTATTTTAGTTATTTTAGGTACGGGCGTGGGTATTTTCGGCATTCTAGTTATGGACATAGTTATTTTAAGCAAGGGCATGGGTGTTTTAGGTAATTAGGTATGGAAATAGTTATTTTTGGGCATGGGTATTCTAGACATACTTTGGGCATACTTATTTAAGGTGAAGACATGGGTATTTTAGACACACTTATTTAAGGTGAAGACATGGGTATTTTAGACACATTTATTTAAGGTGAAGACATGGGTATTTTAGGTATGGGCGTGGGTATTTTCGGTATGTCTGAGGTATGACCATACGTGTTTCTGTCATAGGTATGGCATGGTATGGGTATTTTAGGGTGCCATGGACATTATGATGATGTATGGGTATTTTTCACTAGAACTTCTTACCTACTCTTGAGTGATTACGAACGTTTTTTTTAACGTGTATTTAGTAATATATTCTTTTAATCAATTAATTAATTTTTTTTAAGCGTTATTATTTTGTTTATGGTTATTATTGCCGGGTCTTTCCTTTTTTGTGTGTGTGTAAAATTGAAGTTTGGTATTTTGGGATACCGTTTTCATTCTCTGTTTTTCTTGCATTTATTTGTGTGCTAAATGTTGTATACATACATAAAAAGAGGAAGAAGAAGAAGATGAAGAAGAAGACGAAAAGAAAGAAGGAGGAGGGGGAGGAGGAGGAAGAGGAGGAGGAGGAGAAGAAGGAGGAGGAGAAGAAGAAGAAGAAGAAGAAGAAGAAGAAGAAGAAGAAGAAGAAGAAGAAGAAGAAGAAGAAGAAGAAGAAGAAAAAGGAGAAGGAGAAGGAGAAGGAGGCGGTGAAGAAGAAGAAGAAGGAGGAGGAGGAGGAGGAGGAGGAGGAGGAGGAGGAGGAGGAGGAGGAGGAGGAGGAGGAGAAGGAGAAGAAGAAGAAGAGAAGTAAAAAAAAAGAAATAAAAAAAGAATAAAAAGAAGAAAAAGAAAATGAAGAAGAGGAAAAAAAAGAAAAAAGAGAAAAAAATAGTAATAATAATAAGAGAGAGAGAGAAAGAAAACGATAGAATAAAAGTCAGGTCAAATCAGGCACAGGTGTTGACTGACAGGCTGACATATGGACCTGTCAAGCGGTATTTATTTGTAGATAGATATGTCTAAGGTGCGAGGGAAGGCATGCGGCGAAGAGCAAAAGACGAGCGAGAGAAGGAGGAAAGGAAAAGAGGAGGAGACAGTTAGGTTGAGGGAAGAAAGGAGAAAGGAGACGAGGAGGAGAGGAGGAGAGGAAAGGAAGGGCAGAGGAGAGGAAGTAGGAAGTGAGGAGGGAGAGAAGAGAGACAGGGAGAGGGAGGAAAAGATGTAGAGGAGAGAGAAGAGGAGGAGAGAGAGAGGAGAGAGGAGAGGGAGAGAGAGAGAGAGAGAGAGAGAGAGAGAGAGAGAGAGAGGAGAGAGAGAGAGAGAGAAAGAGAGAGAGAGGAGAGAGAGAGAGAGAGAGAGAGAGAGAGAGAGAGAGAGAGAGAGAGAGAGAGAGAGAGAGAGAGAGAGAGAAAGAGAGAGAGAGATTAAGAATCAGATGTACTAACTGAGCAGCTAAAGCATAAGATGAACTGATATAAAACCTTCATCACCATATATTCCACCGCCCTCAAAAGGACGTACATTCATCGGAAAGTGTTAGTGCCTCGAGTTGTTGTCTTGAGTGCGTGGTGCCTCGAGTGAGTGAAGCGTCGAGTGTGGTGTGTCGATGGTGGAAGTTGGAGTGTGTGTGGTGCCAGAAGTTGGAGTATGGTGCCTTGAGTGTGTTGTTCGTTGGGTATGTCAGCCCTTGAGTGCGGCGTCTTGAGTAAGTCCTGCCTCGACTGTTGTGTCTTGAGTGTGTTGTGCCTCGAGTCCTGCCTTGAGTGTGTTGTGCCTCGAGTCCTGCCTTGAGTGTGTTGTGCCTCGAGTCCTGCCTTGAGTGTGTTGTGCCTCGAGTGTGTTGTGCCTCGAGTCCTGCCCTGAGTGTGTTGTGCCTCGAGTCCTCCTTCGAGTGCGGTTCGTTGTTCCGAAGACAAGGCCCCGAACTGTGTTAAAATCTCCCCTTCCTTAAATCTCATGCTTGCTCATCTAGTTCTCTCTCTGCTTCTCGGATGTTCTCGAGGTGGGGGGGTGGGGGGACTCGTGTTAATTGTTTTCCAATGATTTCAGACTCTATTTTCGTTTTTTCTTATCCCTCCCCCCCAGTCTCAAATCCTTTTTTTTTCTTTTTTTTTAATCTTCTTTCGCGCTGGATATCGATACGCCATTGAGTGGGGTTTGTAGGGATTTGAGGTGCGAGTTTAGGTCGGATTCTTTTTCTTGGTGTGGTGTTTCTCTCTCTTTTATTGGCTGTTCTTCCTCTCTGTTTTAACGCCACCTGTTTGTTTGTTTGTTAATTATTTTTTTGCGGTGTTTGTATTTTTTTTAGTGATGATTTTGGTCTCTCTGTCTCTCTCTCTCTCTCTCTCTCTCTCTCTCTCTCTCTCTCTCTCTCTCTCTCTCTCTCTCTCTCTCTCTTACTCTCTTACTCTCTTCCTCTCTTCCTCTCTCCCACACACACACAAACAATAGAGAGACGAAAAAAAATAATTTTTGGCAACTCAACACCACTTTCTGAGAATTTTCAGCAGAATAAAACGAATTCATTGTCGTAGTTCTTGGCATTTAGTCATTTTGCCCGTGAGGTCTACATCCTGAAAATTCCCGTTGAGAAATGTAGGAATGGTGATCTAGAGTAGCAGTTATTATTTTGATTCTGCCTTTTTTTCCTGTTTGTTTTTCTGTCTGTCTCTGTCTCTCTTTCTCTGTCTCTCTGTGTCTGTCTGTCTGTCTGTCTCTGTCTCTGTCTGTCTTTCTCTGTCTCTGTCTCTGTCTGTTTCTGTCTCTCTCTCTCTCCTCTCTTTTTTAATCTTCATTTGCAAAGTCTTAAGCCAACTGACCCGGATGTTTACACTGATACTCCCGTGCATAGAAACAGCGCTTTATTGCTCCGCCGCTCCATAAATATAGCGTTTTATCGCTACGCTGCTACACAGATACACTGCTATATCGCTACTCGCTTGTATAATTACAGCTTTTTACTACTTTTGCAGCTACATTGTCACAGCTTTTTATTACCACGTAGCTGTATAAATACCCCCCTTTTTCCTCCCCCCTCCTCCTCCCATCACCGTCGCTACGTAAAGATGCATATTCTAGCGGTATTCTGCTAACATAGCTTTTAACCCTTTCGCTGCATCGTCTCCTTGGCAAGATGGCCGGAAGGAGAGGAACTGCAGGCGAGTTGTTTACAAACTATCGAGGAAAACAACGTGGGAGAAGAAGGGGGAGAGGAAGGGAGAAAGAAAGAAAGGAGAAAAGGGGGAGGGGTGAACATCATGGGAGAATAATAATAGTAATAGTAATAAATAAACAAATAGATAGATAAATAAATAGATAAATAAATTAATAAAAAAGAGACGGGGAACAACATGGAAGAAGGAGAAGAGGAAGAGAGAAAGAAAGAAAGGAGAAAAAGGGGGGGGGGGTGAACATCATGGGAGAATAATAGTAATGATAATGATAATAATAATAAATAAACAAATAAATAGATAAATAAATAAATAAAAAAATAGACGAAAAACGACCTGGGAAAAGAAGAGGAAGAGAGAGAAAAAAAGAGAAAGTGAGTTAAATAGCAACGGGAGAAGAAGCAGAAGAAGAATAAATAAATAAATAAAAAAGAGAAAACAACATGGGAGAAGGAGAAGAAGAACGAAAGAAAGAGAGACGGGGAAAACACGGGGGAAGAAAGAGAAGAATAAAGAAGGAAGAGAGAGAAAGAGAGACACGGAAAACATGGGAGAAGGAGGAGGGAGGAAAGAGAGAGGAAGAGAAAGAGTAAACAACATAGGGGAAGGATAATTAGAAGAAAGAGAGAGACGGTAAAAAAAAAGGAAAAGGGGGAAGAAAGAAGAAAGAGAGAAAGAGAGACTGGATAAAAGAACACGGGAGAAGGAGAATAATAATAAATAAATAAAGAGAAATGAGGGGAAAATAAAATGAGAGAAGGAGAAGAAAAAGAAAGGGA
>NC_051387.1:4044514-4047014 GCF_015228065.2 Penaeus monodon | reverse complement strand
GAGAGTGTGGGTATTGGAAGTGGGAGGGAGAAGGAAAGAGAGAGAGAGAGTGGGGGTGGGGGGAGAGCAGATACCTGTGCCAAAGCTCAAGAAAGGGACAGGGCGGTGCAGCAAGCGGGGCGAGCGAAGGTGGGCGGCGCTTGGTGATACGGGCGGGAGCGGAGGGTAAGCAGGACCCAAGGGCGGATGTAATACAGTGTATCACAAGTGTGTGATTCTACGTGATGCTCCAGAGAATCGGAAAAAAAAGAAAAGAAAAGAAAAATATATATACATATGCCCTTGTTTTGAAGGGCTGTGGTTTTTCTCTCTCTTTTTTTTTTATACGGTTTAGTGCCAGACCTTTTTTCATTTGCATAATACTGGTAAATAAACAGGTAATTCGCGTGTACAAGCGGAAATCCACACACGAACGAACGCACACGAAGTACGCTTGCCCACCACACGTACACAGCAAGGGATGTAGACCCGGGCTAGCTCGTGGTTCAGAACCGGTAGTCGACGAACGAGATGATGACTTTCACTTCTACAGCCATGGGAATGCAGCTACACCCATGCCGTTGGAGGGATGACTGCAATACAAGACGACGGTGACGACAGCAACAGCAACGAGAAGGAAGAAAGAGAGAAAGGAGGAGGAGGAGGAAGAAGAAGAAGAAGAAGAAGAAGAAGAAGAAGAAGAAGAAGAAGAAGAAGAAGAAGAAGAAGAAGAAGAAGAAGAAGAGTAGGTGGAGGAAAAGAAAAATAACAACAACAACAACAACAACAACATCATCATCATTATTTCGAAGATAATTTTCCCACCGGAGGAGGGGGGGTGAAATGAAAAACCCCAAACAGCTCCTTTTTTCTGTAAAAAGACCAAGTTACCGCTCGGATTCGAAAATAATGATGATGATGCGTCTTAATCGTCCTCTATGATTTTTTTTTTCGAAATAGTTATGTTTTATTACGCTTAGTTGATGTAAATTTGACGTTTTTTGTTTTTCTTGAATTTTAAAAAAATAATGATTTCGCTTGATTCATAACCGAAAAGACAGGGAATTTAGATTTATATTCCGTTAAAGGATTTTTATTATGACGCCTATTATATTCCTGAAAACATTCTGAAAGATTATCTTTTAATTAATCTTTATAGGCTGCATAAACTCCTCACAGACGTACATACACAAGCAAAAAAAATTTGGCGAAAAAATTTAAAACAACAAAAAATGAGAAAATAAAAATTTGATAAGCAAATAAAAAAAAAATAATAATCCGTAAATAAAAATGAAAAATAATGTAAATGCATATAGAAGAGATAAAAATCAAAGCAAATAAAATGAATACAAATACAAAAAAAAAAATCAAAAAAAAAAAAAAAAAAAAAACCACAGAGATAAATAGAAGTATTACAACACGATAGACACCCCTTTTTCTGGGAAAACACCGCATCATTCCAATTATTATGTTTTTACACATTTCAAGTTCACTGACCCTTGAAAGGGGAAGAGAAAAGGGTGGGGGGGTCTCTCTCTTGGGGTAGGAGGGGGGAGAGGGAGGGGGAGGAGGAAGGGGAGGGGAGGGGAGGGATAAGGGGAGGGGGAGGGGAGGAGGAAGGGGAAGGGGGAGGAGGAAGAGGGAAGGGGAGGGGGAGGAGAGAAGAAAGAGGGGAAGAAGGAGGGGAGGGGAAGAGGGAGCTCGTTTGGAGGGGAGGGGAGGGGAGGAGGAAGTGGGGGGGGGTAGAGGGTGCTTGGCTTTGAACACACGCAGATATTTCTGGTCTTGTGTTCACATCACCGCTAATACCGTCCTGTTTTTTTTTCTATTCTTTTATTTTTGGATTAATTTTATCCCATATTGATGATCTTAATGATAGGGAATCGGGGAGAGTGAGTCAGCATTCCTATTTAAGTGTGTCATTCTTTATCCATTACTTCCTTTCGCCGTTCCGTGTACCACCTGAAAGAGGAATAAAGGGGAAAGGAGAGAAAAGAAAAAAAAATGAAAAATTTCGATGATTTCAAAATTTTACTTAGAACTTACTTAGAACTTAATGATCTTACTTAGCGTCCTTTGGTCTGGGGGGGGGGGAGGGGGAGAGGGGGAGGAGAGAAGAGGAAGGGGGGGAGGGAGAAGAACGGGAGAGGGGAGGAGAGGGGGAGAGGGAAAAAGGGGGGAAAGGAGAAGCTAAAAGCGAGAAGAAAAAAGGGGAAAAGAGGGGGGGGAGGGGAAAAGGGGGGGAAAGGGGAACGAGGGGGGGTCAGGCGATAGGAGGAGGAGAGGGAAAGGAAGGAGAGGGAGAGGAGGGGGAGAGGAGGTGAAGGGAAGGGGAGAGGGTGAGAAAAGGAGGAGATGGAGAGAGGGGGAGAAGGGAAGAGGAGAAGGGAATAGGAGGAGAGGGAGAGAGGAGGAGAGGGGGAGGGGGAGGAGGCTCAACGGAGAGCTGTGTTTACTCGCACGTACTATACAGAGCCTCTTTTTGCTTGAAAGTTAACGGACATGCTCAAGAACATGCACA
>NC_051387.1:4032014-4037014 GCF_015228065.2 Penaeus monodon | reverse complement strand
ACTATATCTATCTATATATATACTGTATCTGTACCATATCTATACTATATTGTATCTATACTCTTATAAAATGCCTCTGATTTCTTAAGAGGTGTGAGATTCATATAATTTCTATTATGTTTTATATATTCATATTTCTTTATATACTCATATGTCTTTTCATGTTCTGTAGTTACGTTCTCATAAAATGTTCCTGATTTCTTAATAAATACGAGATTTCCATATTCTCTATTCACATTCTTAATGAAAATTATTCTGATTTCTTAATGGACACAAGATTTATACTTTCTATATCCACCATTCTTATAGAATATATCAAATGTCTTAAGAGACACGATATTTCAACCTCCTCTGTTCACATTCATGTACAATTCCCTCCGATTTCACAATGAGACGAGACTTTTCTGTTTTCTGTATTCAGATTCTTGTAAAATGTCTCAAATTTCTAAACAGACGTGACATGTAACAATAAATCACGTCCGGAAATTGAACTCTCAATTACACGCAAAATACTCTTTTATATTATTATTATTATAAATGAATAAGTTCGAATAAACGGTTAATAGATAGGAGTTAACGAAGCAATATCTATCTATCTATGTATCTACCTACCTATCTATCTATCTATCTATCTGTCTATATCTATCTATCTATCTATCTATCTATCTATCTATGTATCTATCTATCTATGTATCTATCTATCTATATGTCTATATGTATATGAATAGTAAGTAAATAAAAAAAAAATAAAAAAAAGAATAAATAAAGGTAATATGAATAAATGTAGACAATAAACTAATAATAATAATACAAAAAATATGAACGATAGATAATAAACATAAATATAAAAATATACAAATAAATACACATAATAATAAAAAAACTAATCTCTCTGTATATAAACAAAACAATAAATATATAATAACCGAACACAAGTAAAAGATAAACACAGCAATAAACGAAGCCATGAGCCAGGAGTGTTCGTGTTCACTGACCCGCGACGATTGAGACAAGTGGCCTTTGGGCGTTTTATTTTGATTCAAGTTTATTTGAGTTGAAGTTTATTTGAGTTTTTTGAGTTTTAGTTTATTTAAGTTTATTTTATTTTTTGAGTTTTAGTTTATTTAAGTTTGTTTTATTTCTATTTAAGTTTAATTGAGTTTTAGTTTGTTTAAGTTTATTTAAGTTTTAGTTTATTTAAGTTTATTTTATTTAAGTTTATTCTATTGGTTTATTTGATTCGATTATTTCATTTTTTTATTTAGTTTTCGTTTTGTTATTTTTATTTTTATTTTTTTTTAGTTTTTATTTTGTTTTGGTTTATTTGAGTTTATTCGATTTAGTTTATTTGAGTTTTATTGTTTTATTTTATCTTATTTTATTTTAGTTTAGTTTAGTTTATTTGGTTTATTTTATTTTATTCAGTTATTTTATTTTAATTAAGTTTATTTTATTTTATTTTAGTTTTTTTTTTATTTGATTCAATTATTTTCGTTTATTTAATTTCATTTAATTTCATTTCAGTTTTTTTATTCAGTTATTTTATTTCATTATTAATATATATTTTTCTGTTTATTAATATATATTTATTAATATATATCAATAATAATAATTAATAATGATTAATATATATTAATATATATTTTTCTGTTTATTTATTGTTTTGTTTAATTCGTGTATTTTGGTTTCTTTTGTTTTGATGGTTTGTTTATTGATTTATTTTAGTTTATTTTATCTTGTTATTTCATTTTATTTAGTTCTGTATTTATTGATTTATTGCGATTCGTTTTATTTTCTTGTCTTTATTTCTTTGGTTATCTTAATCTGTTTATTTTTTTTTTTCACTAATTCATTCTCCGTTTCTTGCGCTTTATATGTATATATATGTATATATATATATATATATATATATATATATATATATATATATATATATATATATATTTTTTTTTTTTTTTTTTTTTTTTTTTTTTTTTTTTTTTTTTTTTTTTTTTTTTTTTTTTTTTTTTTTATTCATGTTTTTTTCTCCATGTTTTTTTCTCTACTTATATTGTTATTTATTTTTGTTTATTTATTGTTTTATGGTTTATTCATTTTTTATTTATCGTTTCTCCTCTTATTTATTCATTTATGTTTTATCTTTCTCCTCTACACTGTTATCTATTCACTATTTTTATTCATTTATTTGTCTGTTTCTTCTTTATCCTTATTCACTGTTATTTATTCATTTACGTTTTATTTATGTATTTATCTTTGTTTTTTTTTTCTTTTTTTTTCTCCTTTTTTTTCCTTTTTTTTACTATTTACCTTTTTATTTATTTATATATTACATTTTCTTTATCTCTCTCTCTCCTTGTGATTTATCAATCTTTTATTTATTTATTTATTTGTTTTCTTAATCTCTCTCTCTCCCCTTACACTGTTATTTTTTTCTTTCTCTCTCTCTCACCTTACACTTTATTTATTTATTTCTCTCTCCCCTTATACTGTTAGTTATTCGTTTTTTCTTTATCTCTCTCTCCTCTTACACTGTTATTTTTTTCTTCTTTATCTCTCTCCCCCTGCGATATTATTTATTTATTTATTATTCATCTATTTATCTATATATTTTCTTTATCTCCCTCTCACCTTACACTCTTATTTATTCATTTCCTCTCTCTCTCTCTCCTCTTACACTCTTATTCATTCATTTTTTTCTCTCTCTCCCCTTACACTCTTATTTATTCATTTTTTCTTTATCTCCCTCTCCCCTTACACTCTTATTCATTTTCTCTCTCTCTCTCTCCCCTTACACTCTTATCTATTCATTTTTTCCTTACCTCCCTCTCCCCTTACACTCTTATTTATTCATTTTCTCTCTCTCTCTCTCTCCTCTTGCACTCTTATTTATTCATTTTTTCTTTATCTCCCTCTCCCCTTACACTCTTATTTATTCATTTTCTCTCTCTCTCTCTCCCCTTACACTGTACCCGAACAACGTACTCTGCAGGACGGATCAACAGTTCGCGTTGCGTCTCCGAGCCTGTGTACTCTGAAACTGTATATAGAGCAAGTATCCTTAACGCGTCCGGTCTCGTTACAGTATCAGGGACGAGATTATGACATTATGCACTTTGGCACCTTTTGCTTATCTGGTCTTTCTTTCCTTTATTTTTTATTTTATTTTATTTATTTATTTATTTATTTATTTATCATTATTATTATTTGTTTCTCTCATTATTGTTGTTTATCTTCTCAGGTACGAGATTTTGACGTCATTCACTTTGCAACTTTTGCTGACTTATCTGTCCTTTCTTTCCTTTGTTTATCTTTATTTACTTATTATAATTATCAGTATTGTTATTTGTTTCTGTCATTATTGTTGTCTTCCTTCTCCGTGTATTTTCTCAGGCACGAGATGTTGACGTCATTCGCTTTGCACCTTCTTCTAATCTTCCCTCTACCTTCTTTTCGTCTTTATTGATTTATTTATTTATTTATTTTTTTTTTGTCTTTGTTATTATTCTTGTTTTCCTTCTCCGTAATTTTTTTCTCAGGCACGAGATTGTTACGTCATTCATTTTGCATCTTTTACCGTTTGCTCTCTCCTCCCTTTTTTTATATTTTCTTATTCTTTCTATTTTTGTTCTTGTTCTCCTTCTCCGTATTCTGTTTTCTCTATTCTTCTGGTTTCCCCCTTTCTTCTTATTCGTCTCTTCCCTTTTCCTTCTCCTCCCTTTTCTTATTCCTCCTTTCGGGTCCTCCTTCTTTTCTCTTTTTCTCTTTTTCTTTATTCGTCCTTCCCCCGCTTCCTTTTATCCTTTCTCCTTCTCTTCCCTTTTCTCTCCTTCCCTCTCTTCTTATCCCCCCTCCCCCTTCCCCTTTCTCTCTCTTTTATTTCCTCTTTACCTTTTCCTCTTCTTATTATTCCCCGCTTTTTGCCTCCTCTTCTTGTTTTCCCCTTCTCCTCTTCCCCATTATCTTTATTCCCCGTTTATCCTCTATTCTTTGTTACTTGAGGACTCTTGTAACGTGAGATTTTTTACGTTACAGTGTCTGACAGAGCAAGTACTTGAAGGGATCGTGTGTGTGTGTGTGTGTGTGTGTGTGTGTGTGTGTGTGTGTGTGTGTGTGTGTGTGTTTGCTTGCTTTTGTGTGTGTTTGTATGTTTTTGTGTGTGTGTGTGTGTGTGTGTGTGTGTGTGTGTGTGTGTGTGTGTATTTGTGTTTGTGTTTACGTTTATGTTTATGTCCGCGTGTCAAGCAGTCAGTGGTTTACGTGTACTGAAATACGTCAGTCTGTGAGGACGCCTGTTATTAATGATGCCGTGGCGGGCATCGTGTGTGTACGTGTATGTGCGCGTATGCATATTCATGTGCACAGGAGGCTATTTCTTCAGCATGAGGTCAGCGCTGGGGGAAAGTTTAACAGCGGACGGAGTAACCTGACTCATGGCGTCATTTGCAGCCCGTGTTTGCTGTGGGCGGCCGCTGTGAACTGGCTCAAGGAACGAGAATTTTTTTTTTTCTCCTCGTCTTTCGATATCTTTCACTCACTTAGTTGAGTATTTTTCGTGGGAGAGAGGAAGGGAATAAAGGAGGGCGAGGGGGAGGGAAGGAGGGCGAGGGGGAGGGAAGGAGGGTGGAAGGGTGGGAGAAAGGAAGGGAGGGAGGGAGGGAGAAAGGAAGGGAGGGAAGGCAGGCAAGCAGGCAGGCAGGCAAGCAGGCAGGCAGGCAGGCAGGCAGGCAGGCAGGCAGGCAAGCAGGCAGGCAGGCAAGCAGGCAGGCAGGCAGGCAGGCAAGCAAGCAGGCAGGCAAGCAGGCAAGCAGAGAGAGAGAGAGAGAGAGAGAGAGAGAGAGACAGAGACAGAACAGAAACTAATACATTTAAAATACACACAAGAAAAAAAATCCCAGACAATGAAAATAAAACAAAAAGAATGAAAGAAGGACAGCCCCCTCAAAATACTTAACAAATGAATTAAGAAGAGAATCGTCCTCGCTTCGAAGGAGGGAAGTTGC
>NC_051387.1:3998211-4003211 GCF_015228065.2 Penaeus monodon | reverse complement strand
ACCAACCAACCTACCTACCTACCAAACAACCAAACAAACATAAAAAAAAAATCAACAACCGGGAAAAAAAAACACACACAAACAGAAAAAAATCCAACATGTACCTGTCCCCTTAAACCTCGACGGCCACTCACGACGTCGAGGCGAGAGAGTCGGGACACGTTGGACACGCGGACACACACACGTGTCCAACCTTCCCCGTGTCCCGGAGTCCGCGTTGGCTCCTCTGCCTCATCCTTGTGGGGCTCCGCTGGGCTCCGCATTCTTACTTGTGACTCATACTCCGGGGGCACCTCGTTCTGGAGTGGGGAGTGGGAGGGAGGGGGGAGTGGGAGGGAGGGGTGGGTGGGGTGGGATGGGTGGGGTGGGGTGAGTTGGGTTGGGTGGGAGGGGTGGGGTGGAGGGAGGGGTTGGAAAGGGGGATGGGGAGGAAGGGAGGTGGAAGAGGAGGATGGAAGGTGAAGGGGAGGGGGAAGTGGGAAAGGGGGATGAGGAAGAGGGAGGTGGGGATGGAGGGTGAGGGGGAGGAGGAGGTGGGGAGGGGAGGGATCGAGGAAGGGGGATGGGAAAGGAGGGAGGTAGGTAGGAGGGATGAGGGATGAGGGGGAGAGGGAGGGAGGGAGGGAAGGAGATGGTATGGGAAGGGAGAGGGAAGGAGGAGAGTGACGGGGGGTTGAGGGAAGGAAGGAAGGGGAGGGAGGGAGGGAGGGAGGGAGGGAGGGAGGGAGGGAAGGAGGGAGGGAGGGAGGGAGGAGGAGGGAGTACCGGGAAAGGGGTAGAAGGGAGGGGAGGAGGGGATGAAGAAGAGGGTATGGGGCAAGAGCAGTAGGTAAAAAAGGAAAGGTTCCTCGTTGGGTAAAAATGGGAGAAAGGGAGGCCGGAGGAGGGAAGAAAAGAAAACGGAGAGGAACAAAAGGAAGGTCAGAGAAGAGGGAAGAAGGAGAGGCACAAAAGGGGATGGAAAGAAGAGAAGAAGGAGGGAGACAAAAAGGGGCGCAGAGAGGGGGAGGAGAGAGACAAATGGAAGACAGAGAAAAGGAGAGAAGGAGGACAAAGAGAGACCTACAGAAGGGATAAGGGAAGGGAGGCTTGAGGGAAAGGGTGGGTTAATTTGGCTACGGGAGGGTATAGGTGGGAGGAGAAGGGGGAGGGAGGAGAAGGGGAAAGGAGGGAGGGAGGGAGAGGGAGAGGGAGGAGAAGGGGAAGGGAGGGAGGGAGGGAGGAAGAGAGGGAGAGGAAGAGGGAGGAGAAGGAAAAGGGATGGAGGGAGGGAGGGAGGGAGGGAAGGAGGAAGGGAGGGAGGGAGAGGGAGAAGGGAAAGGGAAAGGGAGGAAGAGAGAGATGAAGAGAAGGAGGGATGGAGGCATGGAGAGCGAGACGAAGAGGGAGGAGAAGGGAAAGGGAGAGAGAGGGAGAGGGAGGGACAAGAGAGAAAGGGAGCCTGGAGGGACAAGGGGCCTCCCTCGCGACGAAGAAAGTCGTCTGGAAAATGATCTTGTGAAGGAAAGGCCGGCGCGGTGGGTCGACGAGGAAAGACCTAAATGTAAATACGCAAAGGTGGTTGAGATGAAGGATTTTCATCAGGATTTCGTGCGGGCGAGGGAGAGGAAGGATGGAGAAGAGGGGAGTGGGGGTGGGGATGGAGAAGAGGGAGTGGGGGTGGGGATGGAGAAGAGGGAGTGGGGGTGGGGATGGAGAAGAGGGAGTGGGGGTGGGGATGGAGAAGAGGGAGTGGGGGTGGGGATGGAGAAGAGGGAGTGGGGGTGGGTGGGGAAGGTGAAGAAGGGTGGGTGGGGTAAGGGGGAAGGGGGGGTAGGGTTTAAGGGTGAGGGTGAGGCAGGAGTGAGTAGGTGTTTTAAGAGTGTAGTAAGGAGGGTTCGAGATTGCAAACTGTAGTGAAGGAGCAGAGAAGAGATACAAGTGCAGATAAGGTTACACTCTGGTACTACATCATACCTTTGATATCTACATCAATTATACGCGTATTAAATATTCATAAAAAGACATATTGCCAAGACTTCGAACGATTTGAAAAGTGAGAATAAATATCATATCGCGTCGAAAGTCCCTCGCTGTGTTAGAATTTCGTTGGTATAAATTTCAATTAATATGCGCACTTCTACATCTCTGTAGGGCAGGTTTTCTCCCGGCTACGTCAGCGCCTCTAGCGGGAAGGAGGTGAAGTATCTTTTAACGTGAAGAGCACCGGATGACGTAATCACACCGAACTTTTGTGTTCTGTCCCTGATTAAAATATATATATTTTTTAGTGTCTCCTGTCTCGTTTTTTTTTTTTTTATTTTGTTTTGTTTTGTTTTGTTTTGTGTTGTTTTCTGTGCATTAGTATGTATTTTCCTATAGGGTTATATCTGTTTAGCATCGTTAGCACTGAAATAGGGTATGCGTATTTACTTGAGTTACGATTTTGTTTTGGGTGTGAAAAAAAAACAAAAAACAAAAACAAAAGAGGATCGAGTTATCTTCAATTCTTCTTTGTTTATAAATATCATTTAACCGCTTTCTGGGAAATGTATTACCGAGGCAGAAATCTGGGGATGATTTTTTACTTTTTTTCTCTGAATATTAATATTATTCTTTGTATCTCATACATAAGTACACCTGAAACCTGAGCTCAAAAAGGAGTTAATGAGATTTAAACGGTATTCAAACCTAAGCAGTATTTGCCGAACCTGTATTTTTTCCTGTATTTAGTTTCCTTATGGTTTCCTTGTACTTATATATACGGTAGTGCGAGGTTCTTCCTCATAAAGACACAACAAAAGCATTTTATTTTTTTGTTTTTCTGGGAAACGGGAAATTATGTTGATCCTCGGGCTAAGGCAGGACTATTATTTATCATACCCCCCCCCCCCCGTCCCCCTCCATTAAAAATTGCTTTCTAGTCCTACCGTTTGTATATAATTAGTGTTTGTTTGATTGAATTATACTTGAAAATTATTCTGCCCAAGCTTGTTGCAGTGTCTTGATCAGGATTGGCATGCTATCGAATATCGTGCAAAATAAAGACGTGACTGTATATGTTGTAAAGGATTTTGGGGGGGTTTATAGGATGCAAGCTTAGTTTATTTTGTCAATAATTTGGGGGGAGTAATTTGAGCTAGAGATAATTAAAGAGGAATACATGTACATACACGCGCACGCACAAGAATGCGCGCGCGCACACACACACACACACACACACACACACACACACACACACACACACACACACACACACACACACACAACACACACACACACACCTCGCTCCCTCGCTCCATTCCTCTCTCTCCTCCCTCACTCTCCTCCCTCGCTCCATTCCTCTCTCTCCTCCCTCACTCCATTCCTCTCTCTCCTCCCTCACTCTCCTCCCTCGCTCCATTCCTCTCTCTCCTCCCTCACTCACCTCCCTCGCTCCATTCCTCTCTCTCCTCCCTCGCTCCATTCCTCACTCTCCTCCCTCGCTCCATTCCTCTCTCTCCTCCCTCACTCACCTCCCTCGCTCCATTCCTCTCTCTCCTCCCTCACTCACCGGCACATCAGCAGAGTGAAGCGTATTCTTCGCACGACCTGAGTGAGTGAAAATAAGAATTAGGGAGTAAGCGAGGAATGGAGTAAGTGGCTGAGTAAAGAGGAGGGTCTGAGTATGAGGATGATAAGGGGAAGGAGGAAGAGAGAGTTTGAACTGAGTGAGGGAAGTATGAGGATGGTGAGGTTAGTGAGGAAGGGAGTTCGAGAGATGAGTGAGTATGAGGATTAGGGAGTGGGTGAGGAAAGGAGCTGTAGAGCTGAGTGAGTGAGTATTAGGATTAGGAGTGAGTGAGGAAAGGAGCTGTAGAGCTGAGTGAGTATGAGGATGAGGAAATGAGTGAGGAAGGGAGTTTGAGAGATGAGTGAGTATGAGGACGAACGAATGAGCGAGGAAGAGAGTTTCTGACCAAATTTATTAAAAGAATTAGAGAATAAGAAAGGGGGGACCTTCTAAGCTGAGTAGTGACAATTACGGAGTGAGGAAAAGGAGTTTCTGAGCGGAGTATTTGAGTAAAGAGAGTAAACAGCCCACGGTCTGAAAATAAGCTAATTGATGGCTCACTCTGATCGTTAACGTGATCAACCCGTGCGATTATTTATTCATCTATTTATTGTTATTATTATTATTGTTATTATTATTATTATTATTATTATTATTATTATTATTATTATTATTATTATTATTACTATTATTATTATTATTATTATTATTATTATTATTATTATTATTATAATTATATTATTTATTATATTATATGTTAATTATTATTATTATTTCTGTTATTATTGTTGTTACTATTATTTTAGTTATTATCATCTATTATTGTGTTTACTATTATCATTATTATTATTATTATTTTTTATTAGATTTTTTCATTTTATTATTTTATTTTTTTTTTACTGTGATGTGATTATTGATTAGACTTTCGTTACCTTCTCACTTTTTTTGAGATTGATGTAAGGGAAGGGGAGGGGGTTATGGGATTGGAAAGGGGAGAGGGGGTCTTCTCCTATCTCTCATTACTCTATCTCTTCTCTCTCTCTACTCTTTCATCTCATCTCTTCTCTCCTCTCTCTACTTTTCTCTCTACGTGATGAACGCTCTCTCTCCCCCTCTCTCTCTTCTCTCTCTCTCCCATCCTCTCTCTCTCATCTCCTATCTCTCCTCTCCTCTCTCTCCTCTCTCCTCCCTTCCCTCTCCCTCTCCCTCACCCCACCCCTCTTATCTATAGAATAAATGAAACCATGTAGTTGATTCCATGTTAATATTTTGTTTAAAGACGCAAAAGAATTTGAAAAAAAAAAATTGATTATTATCGGCTTATGTCCTGTTTCTATTCTAAGCCCCATTTTATTTTTTTTCGTTGTTTTTCTTTCTTTATTGAGAGACTTTTATGCGATGTGAAAAGTGAGACAAACATTAAAAAGAATTGAAACTTTCAAGTATTGTTTGTTACAGTTATAGTCTG
>NC_051387.1:3983211-3985711 GCF_015228065.2 Penaeus monodon | reverse complement strand
TCTCTCTCTCTCTCTCTCTCTCTCTCTCTCTCTCTCTCTCTCTCTCTCTTTTTGAAAGAAGCAGCAAAACGAATCAGGAAATGGAGCAGTAAAACGAATCAGCAAATGGAGCACTGGAATATATCAACAAATCAGGAATCAGGAAATGAAGCAGCAAATCGCATCAGCGAATGAAACAGCAAAAACGCATCAGCGGTAAAGCGAATCAGCCGATGAAGCAGTAAAACGAATCGGCAAACGAAGCAGTAAAACGAATCAACAAACGAAGCATTGGAATATATCAGCAAATGAAGCAGCAAAACGCATCAGCGGTAAAACGAATCAGCGAATGAAGCAGTAAAATGAATCAGCAAACGAATCAGCCGAACGAATCAGCGCTTTAAGAAGATAAGACGAATGATTAATTAGATGCAGACGAAACTATCGTGTTGCTAAGGTCAGCCGATGTCCAGTTGCGTTATCATGTATCGTCCATTAAACAGATATATTGGTATATTGTCCCACGTACGCGATATGTACGTATATAGATGTAGAAGCGAACGTCCGTTATGTACGTTGTAGAAATCCGTAAGTGTTATTTGGTATTTCTCTTTCTCTTTTCTCTCTTTCTCTTGTCCACTCTGCTTCTATTTTCCTCCTTCTTTGCTCTTTTCTTTCTTCTCCGCTTGCTTCCTCTTCTTCCCCTCTCTCTTCTTTTCTTTCTCTTATCTGTTCTCTCCTTTCATCTTTTCCTCTCTCTTCTATCCACTTTATTTTCTCCTTTCTCCTACCTTCTTGTTTTTCTCTCTTTTTCCTGTTTTTGCACCTTATTCTCTCCCTCCTTCTCTCTTCTTTCGTACTCCTTCCTCCCTCTCCTACTCTTCCTTTCTCCTCTTATTCTCTCTCTCCTCTCTCCTCCTTCTTTTCTTCTCTCTTTCCTTCTTGCTTCTCGTCTCTTCCAAAATTCTGGGATATTTTCCCTCTCTCCTACTTCCTTTTTCTCTAATTTGTGATTTTCTTTTTTTTTGTCTCTTTCTTTCTTTTTTTCTCTTCCTCTTTCCTCTTTCTTCCTCCTTCTTTTCCCCCCCAATCTTCCCTCTTCCATCCTTTCATCCTCCTTCTCTCCCTCCTTTGAAATGTATTCTGTGATTTTCTTTTTTTTTTCCTCTCTCCTTCATTCTATTTCATCTCCCTCTTCGCTCTTTCTTCCTGTCTTCCTCCTTCTCTCCCTCTCCCCTCTTTCCTCTCTTTTCCTCCTCCTCTCCCTCTCCTTTCGCAATAATTTCGGAATGTCTTCTGTGTTTTCTTTTTTTTCCTCTCTCCTTCCTTTCTTCTCCCTCTATCCCCTCTTTCCCCTCTTTCCTCTCTTTTCTTCCTCCTCTCCCTCTCCTTTCGCAAGAATATCGGAATGTCCTCTGGAACTTTCTTTGTTCCCTCCTTAAAAGGCGAAGTCAGGGGTGTGAGGTCATTCGCCGGCGTGACGTCACTGATCACATGACTTGTTGCTAACTGATTCTTGTTAATGTGTGCACGCTGACCACCTCTCTCTCTCTCTCTCTCTCTCTCTCTCTCTCTCTCTCTTCTCTCTCTCTCTCTCTCTCTCTCTCTCCTCTCTCTCTTTTCTCCCTTTTCTTTACTTTTCGTCCTCTCTCTCTCTCTCTCTCTCTCTCTCCCCCCCCCCCCCCTCCCCTCCCCTCTCTCTCTCTCTCTCCTCTCTCTCCTCTCTCCTCACTCTCTCTCTCTCGCCCTCCGGGTCCCCCCCCCCCCCTCTCTCTCTCTCTCTCCTCTCCTCTCATCTCTCTTTTTCTCTCCTCTCTCTCTCTCTTCCTCTCTCTCTCCCCTCTCTCTCTCTCTCTCTCTCTCCTCTCTTCCTCTCTCTCTCCTCCTCTCTTCCCCCCCTCTCTTCTCTCTCTCTCTCTCTCTCTCTCTCTCTCTCTCTCTCTCTCTCTCTCTCTCTCTCTCTCTCTCTCTCTCTCTCCTTTTTCTCATTTTCTTCTATTCCATTATACTATTTTAATTTTCTGTTCTCTTCGTCTCTCTCTTTTCCTCCTTATTTTCTTTGTTCTTTCTTTTCTCTTTTAAGACTTCTATTTCCCTTTCATTTCTAATTTATCTATATTCTTATTCCCTCTTTTATTGTTTTTTTTTCTCTTCCTTTTTTATTTTTTGTTAGATGTTTTTTTTTTCTGTTTATTTATATTTCGTTTTTCTGTTGCCGTTTATGATAATAAATGTGATTAGAATAAAAACTTTGATATGATTAATAAAGGTGTATAGCTGGATAGACATAGAATGATAGATAGATAGATAGATAAATTAATGGATTTATTGATTGATAGATGGATAGGTTACGTGATATAGAGATAGATAGGTGGATAGGTAGATGGATGAATACATAGATAGATAGATAGGTAACAAGATAAATAGAAAGGTGATTGGATAGATAGATTTGAAGACAGGCAGATGCATGGACAGTAACGGGCGACAGATAGAGAGGTTAACAGATAAATAGAAATAATGA
>NC_051387.1:3973211-3975711 GCF_015228065.2 Penaeus monodon | reverse complement strand
ATTCCACTGTTACTGTTATACATTTCCCTGTTAAATATGAAAAAAAATTCCACTTTCACTGTTATATATTAAGGAAATTAAAATTTTACTGTTACACATTTCACTGTTATATATCAGTCGAATTCCACTTTTACGGTTACATATTAAGGAAATTCCACCACGCATTTCACTGTTTTATATATTATGGAAATTCCACTTTTTTCTCGCGACAACCAGCCTTCCGGGTTACAGAATCACGTGACCAGATGGTTCTTCCGCGTCTCAGCATCTCTTAAATCTCCCTTAGACGGAGCTGAAGATGCAGCTTCTGTCCCCGTGCGCTGGTGTTTCTGCCTCTTCTTACTTCTTCCTTTTTATTCGTTGTCTCTCGGTCCTCTTTCTTCTTCTCTTCTGTTGTTCTTTCTCTTCTTCTTTTTTCTCTCTCTTTCCTATCTTCTTTATTTGTTTTTTAGCATCAATTCCTTCTCTTCTCTTCCTTTTCCTTCCTTTATCCTTTCCCTCTTGTGTCTCCCTTCTCTTCCTGTTCTCTTTCTCCATCCCTCTTCCCCTTTCGTCTGTGCTTTCCCTTTAATTCCTTTCAAATCAAGTTTCTTCGTCCTCTCTCCCGTTCATTTCTTTCTTTTGTCTTCTTCACCTCTTTTCTTTCCTTTTTCTTTCACTCCCTCTTCTCCTCCTCCACTTTTTCTTTCACTCCCCAATATCTTGTCATTTATTCCCAATTCCTCTTCTCATTGCTCTTCCACGTTCCTTCTCTTCCTCCGTTTATCCTCATTCTTTCCATTTACCTTTCTCTTTCCCCCCCCCATACTTCATTCTCACTTTTCGTTAATTTCTCCATTCCCTCTCTTACTTTTCGCTTCCTCCCCCAAACCTGATTCTCCATTTCGCTTTTTCACTCATTTTTCCATATCATCCTCCGTTTTTTTCTCTGTTGTTCCTCCCATATTTCACTTCTCCCCGTCATTCCCCCCATTTCTTCACTCCTCATTTCTTCCTCTTTTCGCTTCTTTTCCCTATTCCCTCTCTCCTCCCATCCTCCACCTAACTTCCTTACCTTTTATCTTTCTCCTACTCCCTTCCCCTCTCACTCTTCCTCCCACTCCCTCTTCCCCTCACCCTTCCCCTCACCTTTCCCCCACTCCCCTTCCTTCACTCCCTTACATACTCCCCCTCCCTTCCCCCACTCCTTTTCCCACCTCCTCCCTTTCCCCCTCACCTCCCCCTCCTCCTTTCCCCCACTCCCTTCCCTTCACTCCCTTACACACTCCCCCTCCCTTCCCCCTCACCCTTCCCCCTCCCTCCGCTGAGTGATAGCGGAGGCCCTTATCATTAGCGCGCCCCAGCCGTGGCCTCCGCATCTCTTATCTCCCCGACGCCCAAGCTGTAATTTCTCGAGCGGGCGCCCTGCAGCGTTACCAAGTGAGGCGTCTACCCTTTTACCGACGTCGCAAGGTTCTTCTCCTCGGGGTAACTGTGGCTGAGTCATACGGGCGGTGTTATCGGCTATGTATTTAGTGTGTTTATATGCGTGTGTGTGTGTGTGTGTGTGTGTGTGTGTGTGTGTGTGTGTGTGTGTGTGTGTGTGTGTGTGTGTGTGTGTGTGTGTGTGTGTGTGTGTGTGTGTGTGTGTGTGTGAATGTATATCTATCTGTCTATCTATCTTTATATATATATATATATATTTTTTTTTCTTTTTTCTTTTTTTACATATATAGATAGATAGATAGATAGAGACAGAGCTATATTGATAGATAGATAGATAGATAGATAAATGTATATATTTATATATATGTTTATATGCATATATATGTGTATATATATTTTTGTGTGTGTATATATATATATATATATATATATATATATATATATATATATATATATATATATATATGCGTGTGTATATATACTTATATGTGTATATATGTATATATATATATATATATATATATATATATATATATATATATATTTGTGTGTGTGTGTGTGTGTGTGTGTGTGTGTGTGTGTGTGTGTGTGTGTGTGTGTGTGTGTGTACGAGTGCGCGTTTGTGTGTGCGTGTGTCTGCGCGCGTGTGTGTTTGTATATGTTTATGTATATATTTATGTATATCATTACCTAAAAATTAGTTTACCCTTATATTGTTTTCCTTAGTGGCATTAGCTAATTTTGTAACAATAAATCGATTTGACTGAAGTTTAGATAATGTTACAAGATAATATTCCTCCTACAATATTTTCTAAATGAGTCATCAAAAAAAAAAATAGATTTAAGCCAGGAAATAACCAAGAAATGCACATTGACACACTAAGCAAGCTTTATGAAGAAGAAATTCGTACCGCAAGCGAGTCTCGGAGTGAAAAAAATAAGAAAAAAAAAGAGAGAGAGAGAGAGAGAGAGGAAAAAAACGTCCAATTTTGCAAGGTTCGCATCAAAATAGGATCGTTATCGCTGTTATCTTTGCGTGCGAAGAAAACGGGGTTACGGATGGCTGAATCGCACG
>NC_051387.1:3960711-3963211 GCF_015228065.2 Penaeus monodon | reverse complement strand
ATGGGAATTTCATGGGAATCACCTATCCGCAGACAGCTGGTTCATGAGGCGAAAGGGCAAGTGCAGACGAACATGCATAAATGTATGTATATTCTATGAATATATAGAAACACACACACACACACACACACACACACACAGACACACACACACACACACACACACACACACACACACACACACACACACACACACACATATATATATATATATATATATATATATATATATATATATATATATATATTATATAAATATTATATGTGTGTGTGTATGTATGTATGAATGTATGTATGTAGTTAAGTGAGTATGTAACTATGTATATACAGAGAGTGTCTGCATACAGTACTAATGATATATGTGTATATATATATATTATATATATATATATATATATATATATATATATATATATATATATATTATATATATATATATATATATATATATATATATGTATGTATATATATATATGTATATATATATATATATATATATATATATATATATATATATATATATATATATATATATTTATTTATTTATTTTATAATTTTTTTTTCCTTGTTACACCCACACCAATTCGCAAAGAGACGAAGCAAAGATAACAAACAAAGAAAACAAACAAAAGCGTCTGCAACACGAACATAAGACGCAGATCCCGATCCATTCTTGAAACCTGTTGTGCAATATACGTGTTGCAATAAACAAGTACTATTCTCTCCCAAATATTCGACGCCGTTAATTCGCTTTTTTTCCTTCTTTTGTTTGACTGATTTTTGTTCTTTGTTTGTTTGTTTGTTTGTTTTTTTGTTTTTTTTTGTTTTGTTTATACGAAATATGATCGGTGTTTCTGTATAAGTATGTATTCATATATATGCGCGCGCACACACACACACACACACACACACACACACACACACACACACACACACACACACACACACACACACACACACACACACACACACACACACACACACACACACACACACGTGTGTATGTATATATACGATATGTGTGAATGTATGTATGCATGTACGTATGTATGTGTGGATGTATGACCTTTCAACATTTAGGCATTTAGAAAAAAAGACGAAAATGAACCTTAAGGTCTCTTGCATAAAATGATCTCGGCTTGATTTCAGCGTGATTGCAATTTGCAACTCTGCTATTGAGGGCAAGTTATTTTGGCGAGGATAAAGAGTTGGTAGAGGAAGAGAGATCAGGTTTCACAAAATATTTTTTCAGTCTCTTCCTTTTCTTTCTCGCGTTCTCTCTCTTCCTGTCTCTCTCTCTCTCGGTTTATGTAGGTCTCTCTCTCTCTTTTTCTCATTCTGTCTCTCTCTCTCTCTCTCTTCTCTCTCTCTCTCTCCCTGTCTCTCTCTCTGTTTATGTAGGTCTCTCTCTCTTTTTCTCCTTCTGTTTCCCTCTCTCTTTCTCTCTGCCTGTCTCTCTTTCTCTTTCTCTTTCTCTCCCTCCCTCCCTCGCTCCCTACCTCTCCCTCTTTCCCTCTACCCATCCCCCTCCCTCATCCTCCCCTTCCCTCCCTCCCTCCCTCCCTACTCTCCCTCTCCCTCTCCCTCTCTCTCTCCCTCTCCCTCTTTCTCTCTCCCCCTCCTCCTCCCCCCTCCTCCTCCCTTCTCCCCCTCTCCCTCTCCCCCTGGACCACACGTTAACGCGGACCATCTGTCGGCGCGCGGAGACCTCGCATATTTCGAGTCTTATGAGTCACTGCGCTGGAGGAGAAGCGGGTCCGTCAGTAGCGCCGCGAGTCTCCCCCCCCCCCCCCGCTCTCTGGGAGAATCACAGGCCCTTTTCAGTGCTGTCGAGGGCGTGGGCGTTGGCGCGCGGACCCCTTAGGCTCTTCCTGGAAGGGGATTCTTGACCGGCCTTCGGGAAGGGAAGAGGGACCCTTGTTAGTCATTCTCTCGGGTCACGGGGACTCGCTCATCCCGACGCGGCGGTTCGTCTGAATGTCGGGCGTGATCGGTTCGTCCTGTCGGTTTGAGTGTCTTGAGATGATCGGTCTGTCGGTTTGCATCGCGTCGGACCCCCCCTCCCCTCCCCCCGAGCGTCGGTCAACGGCCCCCGAGCGAAGGCAGGGGCGTGATTGACTCCGACGGCGCGGCGGTGGGAGGCGCTGGACGCCAGGTGGGGCTGGGGAGCCTCTCGGGCGTTGCGCGGAGGAGGCGGACGCGGCGGGAGGAAAGGGACGCTCGGATAATTGCTTCTTTTTTCTCTTTCTTCTTCTTCTTCTTCTTCTTCTTCTTCTCCTTCTTTTTCTCCATCTTCTTCACCTTCTTCTTCTTCTTCTTCTTCTTCTTCTTCTTTTCTTCTTCTTCTTCTTCTTCTTCTTCTTCTTCTTCTTCTTCTCCTTCTCCTTCTTCCTCTTCTTCTCCTCTTCCTCCTCCTTCTCCTCCTCCTCCTCCTCCTCCTCCTCCTCCTCCTCCTCCTCCTCCTCCTCCTCCTCCTCCTCCTCCTCCTTTTCCTCCTCCTC
>NC_051387.1:3943211-3950711 GCF_015228065.2 Penaeus monodon | reverse complement strand
GGGGGAGAGAGAAAAGAATAGAGAGAGGGAAAGGGAGGAAAAAGAAAAGGAAAAGAGAGAGAGGGGGAGAGAGAGAGAGAGAGAGAGAGAGAGAGAGAGAGAGAGAGAGAGAGAGAGAGACTGACATTGACAAACCTCTCGCTCTCTTTTTAATTATCTATTGACTTTATTTGCTTGTTCAACGACACGAGAAAAAGACACAGATACAGACACAGACACAGACACAGATACAGACACAGACACAGATACAGACACAGACACAGATAGACAGACAAACTCCATTTGTACGATCGTGTTTTCCAAAGCCCGCCGTTGTGAGAATAATCATCATTGTTGTTGTGGTATTATTAATTCTGTTGTTGTTAGTAATATTATTGTTTCTGGTATTACTGTTCCTTCAGCAATGTTATCTAAATGTCACAGGACGACAATTCTTATTTTATGAGTCTGTAAACCTTAAAAGAATATATTTGGATCGTGAGCAAAATGTTCACATGTAATCTCTACCGAGTACCTCCCTTGCGACACCCGGAACTAAGCGTTTTAGAAATAGCAGTAAGTCGACACAACAGGATGAAACCCATTATTCTCAGCGTAAGCCAACGTATGACAAACAGCCATGCGTATTGTTTATGCATATGCGACCTACATAAACATAAACGGAGCGAAAGCATCTCTCCGAACAGCAGTGAAATGATCCCAACAGCACAGAAATATTATCCTCTTTTGAGACCGCGAGAGGCATCGCGCATGTCACGAAAGGAGGAGATTAGTGGGTTAATAAATCTGTTAGGTCCTTGTTATTTGGGGATTTGTGGTCTGTAAGGAAGTATGTGGCAGTCTTCAGGTTCGGTTTGCGTGTAGTGCCTGGTCCTTATTTATTTTGCGTTGGTGTCGACTGCTAGGGACACGTGGAGTGGTAGTTTTTTTTTTGTAGTTTATTGGTTGGCTGGTTAATATAGGTAGAGGGATGTAGATTTCACTGTCTTGAGAAAATAGTGAACATTTTGTTTATTAAGGTCAGTTCATCCTTGTCCTGAGAAAATGGATGGATCATTTTGTTTATGAAGGTTATTTCAGCCTTGTCTTGAGAAATTAGAGTGAGCATTTTGTTTATTAAGGTTATTTCGGCCTTATCTTGTGTATAGATTATGTAAGATAAATGAACAGGATAATACTATGACAAATATATATATATATATATATATATATATATATATATATATATATATATATTTCACTTTTTCTTTATCTTACGCCAGAGAAATGCTAGTGAAATAAAGATCAACAGTATTCTTATTTTGCTCCATAATTGCAGTTTATATCTATAACAG
This sequence comes from Penaeus monodon, assembly GCF_015228065.2. NCBI lineage: Eukaryota > Metazoa > Arthropoda > Malacostraca > Decapoda > Penaeidae > Penaeus > Penaeus monodon. Next base: position 3,949,377 of record NC_051387.1, on the reverse strand, counting down.
TTGTTATCATTGGTCTTGGTTTGTTATCACTATTAACATTATCGTATTGTTATTATCATTATATTTTTATCATTATTATTATTATTATTTTATTATTATTATTATTATTATTATTATAATGATAATGATGATAATGGTAATTATCATAATAACAATGATAATGAGTATTATGATGAAATAATAATAATAATAATCATAATAATAATAATAATAATAATAATAATAATAATAATAATAAAATAATAATAACAATAATAATTATTACTGTTGTTATTATTATCATTATTATTATTATCGTTAGTAGTAGTAGTAGTAGTATAATTATCATCATCCTTATTATTATCATTATTACTAATATTATTATTATTATCATCAACATCAACATTATTATTATTGTTGTTGTTGTTGTTGTTGTTGTTGTTGTTGTTGTTGTTGTTGTTGTTGTTGTTGTTGTTGTTGTTGTTGTTGTTGTTGTTTGTTGTTGTTGCTGCTGCTGTTGTTGTTGTTGTTGAATACGAGACTGGCATAAACAATGAATCGGGGAGTGCCTAAAACGATTTATATGAGTAAAGGAATGCCATAGAAATTAAGTCAAAGAGTTGGAAACAATAGCTTTGACAGTGCCAAAGAAACTGGAATTGAACGTGCCAGAAACAATGAATTGGAAAGTCCAAAAAAACACTGAATTTAAGACTGTCAGGGAAAAAAATGAAGGTGCCAGAACTATGTATATGAGAGTACCAAAAGAAACATTTTTTTAGTGATTCTGAGAGTGCCTAAAGCAGATTGTGAGAGTGCCAGAAACAATAGATATGACAGTACTACTAGCATCGAATTATCTGCAAGTGAGAGAAAGAGTGAATTTACGAGTGCCAACAAACCTAAAATGCGAGTTACAATGAATCTAGGAGTGTCACAGACAGCGATTCTGAGAGTGCCAGAAATGAGACTGCTGTGAGTGCCAGATCCCGTGAATCTTATAGCGTGCCAGAAAAGTTGAATCTGAGAGTGCCATGGATATGGATATGTCTGATATAAGAGATGCGGGAAATTGTGAACTAGTCTGTACACACACACACACACACACACACACACACACACACACACACACACACACACACACACACACACACACACACACACACACACACACACATATTATTATATATTATATGATATATATAAAACACACTCACTCACTCACTCACTCACTCACTCACTCACTCACTCACTCACTCACTCACTCACTCACTCACTCACTCACTCACTCACAAACACACACACACACACACACACATACACATTCTCTCTCTCTCTCTCTCTCTCTCTCTCTCTCTCTCTCTCTCTCTCTCTCTCTCTCTCTCTCTCTCTCTCTCTCTCTCTCTCTCTCTCTGTCTCTGTCTCTCTCTCTCTGTCTCTCTGTCTCTCTCTCTCTGTCTCTCTGTGTCTCTCTCTTTTCCTCTCTAACTCTATCTTTCTATCTGTCTCCCTCTCTTACACACACACACAGGAAGGAGATAAAAGGGGGATGGGGCAGAGAAGAGAGAGAGAAGGAGAGTGGAGTAGAAAGAAGATGAAGGGTGAGCAGAGAAGGAGAGAGAGGACACAAGTAAGGAGATGGAAGGGGGGAAGGGGAAAAGGGAGAGAGAGGAAGCAGAAGGAAGGAGAAAGGAGCAGAGAAGAGAGTGAGACGGAACAGAGGGAAGCAGGAAGACCAGAGAAGGGAGAGAGAAGGAGCAGAAAAGGGAGAGAGAGGGCACAAGAGAGGAAATGGAAGAGGGGGAAGAGGAGAAAAGGGAGAGAGAGGGCACGAGGAAGGAGATGGAAGGGGGGGGGGGTACAGAAGGGAGAGAGAGGGAGCCAGAGGGAGCCAGAGGGAGCCAGGAGAGCCCCACTTTATCAACCGGAGCCGCGGCAGTGAGCCAGTGGTAGCAAAACCACCTTGTGTATGTAGCTCTCACCTGCTCAAGTTGCCTGGGCCCTCCGACTGGGTTCCGCTCCCCCTCCCCTTCCCCTACCCTCCTCCTCCTCCTGCCCTCCCCCCCATCTCCTGTTCCCAACCACTCCTATCCCCTTCCCCCTTATTTCTCCTCCCCTCCCCTTACCCCCTCCTCTCTCTCTCTCTCTCTCTCTCTCTCTCTCTGCTCTCTCTCTCTCTCTCTCTCTCTCTCCTCTTCTCTCTCTCTCTCAGTCCCCTTCTCTTCCCCTCTCCCATTCCCAACCCTTTTCCCCTTCCCTCTCTCTCCCTCTCCTCTTCCCTTCCCCTTACCCCTCACCTCCACCCGCTTCCCCATCCCCTCCCTTTCCCCCACCCCTCATCCCAACCCCATCCCCTCCCCTTACCCCTCATCCCCACCCCCCTCCTCTTACCCCTCATCCCCACCCCCCTCTCCTCCCCTCCCTCCCCCACCCCTCTCCCCTCCCCCAACCCCCTCTCCCCCAGTGTACCTGAGCCAGGCCAGCCCCCCCCCCTCCCCCCCGCCCGCCATCTCTCTCTCTCCCTCGGCCCCTCCCTCCTCCACCACCACCACCACCACGCCAACAGGCCAGGTCCTCGGATCGTGCGCCAGTCAGTGTCGGGGAGACGGGCAGAGGGGGTGGACGTCTGTGTTCTCGCTCTCGGATAATTTTTAAGTGTACGTGTGGGGGTGAGGGGGGGGGTTAGGGAGAGGAGGGAGGGAGGGGGGGGATTTCAAGAGTGGATATTCTCGTGGTGTTTGTGTGTTGGTGTTTTTATTTATTGTTACTTTTTTTTTTTTTTTACTTCGGTTTTATTTATCTATTTTTTTGTGTGTGTTTTGTGTTTTTATTTATATTTCTTGTGTAATGTATCTTCGTGTCTTGTGGATGGATGGGATATTTAAGCCATCCAGTGAGGATTTTGTGTGCGCGGTGGATTTAAACAGGATTTTCTTCGTAAAAAAAAAAAGAAAGATTAAAAGTCGCGTTGTGATAGAAGGCGCGAGGGATTATTGAAAAGAGAGAGAGATTTTATATACCATTCCATTCATATATATATAATTTATTTTTTTTCACAACTGATGTTCTTACCCACTCTTTGGAAAAAAAAAAACACTGTGATTCATTTTCTTACTCTGAAAAAAAAAACATCACTGTGATTGTGTAATGACCAAGTGACCGAGACAGTGAAAGAAAGAGAAATAGAGAGAGAGAGAGAGAGAGAGAGAGAGAGAGAGGAGAGAGAGGAGAGAGATAGAGAGAGAGAGAGAGAGAGAGAGAGAGAGAATATATATATATATATATATATATATATATATATATATATATATATATATATATATATATATATATATATATATATATATATATATTCTCTCTTTCTCCCCATTCATGTGGTGTTTATGAGGTGGTACTGAATTCTCTCATTCAACATCGGACCCGACCGACGGAAATGTATTGCAATTGCAAAGATGCTAACGGAAGAAAATTGCAGTATGTTGCAGGGCCAAGGATGCAAGCAACCTCACATACAGTACACTTTGAGCGAAGAGTTGTTACAACTTTTCGTTATTATTATTTTTTTTTTTACGAATTTATGTTGATTTGGTGAAACTACGAGACAGAATGTTTCCCTCATGATATGTGGCTCCATCTCATGACTCTCGAATCACCATGAAAGAAGAAGAAGAAGAAGAAGAAGAAGAAGAAGAAGAAGAAAACGTTTTTCTCTCGGGCAGCTTCACCTCATCAAGAGAACTTGAGGGAACGTTTCCTCATGATTTTTTTTTTTACCTCATGAGGAATCACGACATATGAGCTGCTACATGGGCGGATATTCTGGGCGTTTATATAACAAGGACAAGATATTTCTCCCAGCATGACCTTTGCTGAGATGTGTAGGCCTATATGGTTGCTTCCGAATTCACGGGGAGTTCCCTGATACACGCTATATGTATAGAGTTTCGATTTCACCTTCTTCTTCTTCTTCTTCTTCTTCTTCTTCTTAATCTCTCTCTCTCTCTCTCTCTCTCTCTCTCTCTCTCTCTCTCTCTCTCTCTCCTCTCTCTCTCTCTCTCTCTCTCTCTCTCTCTCTCTCTCTCTCTCTCTCTCTCTCTCTCTCTCTCTCTCCTTCTCCCTCCCTGCCTCCTTCCCACCCATCCCAACCCCTCTCTCACACTCTCCAATATTTTTTTTCTCCACCTTCTTCCTCCTCTTCTTCCCCGTTTTCTCTCATCGTCGGGAAATTAGTGGCCATGTTTTCGCGGTGGCCAGCTAGCGACTCGCCCCCCCCCCCCCCGTTATCACGCCCGCAAAAGAGAGTTTACTTCCGGGCCAAAACATCACGCGCTGCCTTCTTGGCGATTGTTGCCGAGTGACGGGACCCAGGTTGAACAAGGAGGCGATGGAGATGTAGATATAGCTGGTGTAGATGTGTGGATATACGTAGGTGTAGGTGTGGACGTGGATGTAGATAGGTACGTAGGTAGATGTGGATACGCTTACATATACATGCTCATGCTCACATGTTCATGCTCATATGCTTACGCACACGCACACGCACATTCACACACTCACACACACACACACACACACACACACACACACACACACACACACACACACACACACAACACTAACTCACTCACACACACATACACACACACCGTTGGTAACAGAGGCCCAAGAGACGTCTTTGCAACATTGCAGGTCAGGGCAGCGTGCACTCACCCCACCTGGCGTAAGCGATGGAGTTGCAACCGCCACGCGCGAAGGGGGTAACGAAGGAGAGGGGGGGGGTAGGTTGTTGCTGACGTCATCAACCTCTTCTCTTGAATATTTGTTTTTCTTGAATATAGTGACTATTTAAATGGTGAAGCAACGGTGTCGGGTTGCAACGAGGGTGATATAGTGATGAAGTGAAAATTGCCTTTGCGTCTATAGTGGTGATGGGGAAATTGTCATGCAGATGGTGATACAGTGACATGAAAACTTGCATGACAGCGCTTGACAGTGACAGAAAAAAAGAGAGAAAAAAAAAGTGCAAGGAAAAAAAAACAAAGGATTGTGAAGAACGGTGATGGTAACATGGCATCACCTTCACGCTGACTGCGAGCATGAGCTGACACTCCTAGTTAATTGCTGATGTACCAGGAAAGAAAAGAACATTTGAGAATGAATCAGCGCAGAAAAGGGCGAAGGAGGATGAATTGGAATAATGCATCACGTTATTTTACTGTCTGTGAATGAAAATTTTAAGATCTGTATTTTTATATATAGGCCTATGTATTATTACATTTTTTTGTACACGTTTGTTCACTGTGTGTGTGGAGAGTGTGTGTGTGTTTTTTTTGTATATACATGTATAGGTAAGCATTAGTTGTTTATATATACGCCCGCGCGAAGAAACACACGCACACGCAAAGTACAGGTACAGGCACAGGTATACCTACGCGCACACGCACACGCACACGCACACGCACACGCACACGCTCGCTTTCTCTCTCTCCTTCTCCCTCCCTCAATTACATTCATTACATTAAGAGAAATGAAAATTGATAAAGATGCTCATTCATGCGAGCTGAATTGAACCCATGAAAACGAGGTGTTGCATTTCAATAAGTTATAAATTATGAGGTATGCTAAGTTATACATTATAAGCTAGACCAAGTAATAAGTTATAAGCTAGACCAAGTTATAAGTTACAAGGGAGACAAAGTTATAAGTTATAAGTTAATAGCTAGACCAAGTTACAAGTTACAAGGCAGACAAAGTTATAAGTTATAAGTTAATTGCTAGACCAGGTTATAAGTTATAAGCTAGACTAAGTTATAAGTTATTAGCTAGACCAACTTATAAGTTATAAGCTAGACCAAGTTATAAGTTATTAGCTAGACCAAGTTACACGTTACAAGACAGACCAAGTTATGAGGGTCCAGAGGGTATCACTATTCCAGTCGCGAAGGAATTGTTTGTGTTGTGACCTTTGCCTCCTTTATTCTGCAGTCCCTGAATACATTTTCAGAGCAACGCGTCTAACGTTTGATAACCCCTTCGCTTTTGTTTATGTTTAGGTTGGAGAGAGAGAGGGAGGGAGGGAGGGAGGGGAGGGGGAGAGGGAGAAGGAGAGAGGGAGGGAGAGAGAGAGAGAGAAAGAGAGAGAGAGAGAGAGAGAGAGAGAGAGAGAGAGAGAGAGAGAGAGAGAGAG
>NC_051387.1:3925711-3930711 GCF_015228065.2 Penaeus monodon | reverse complement strand
TGGAGGAGGAAGAGAGGGGGAGGAGGAACGGGGGGATTAGGGAGGACGGGAGGAGTGAGGAGGAGGAGGAGGAGGATTAGGAGGAGGAGGAGGAGGAGGAGGAGGGAGGAGGAGGAGGATGGGAGGACGGAGGAGGAGGAGGAGGCGGAGTAGGAAGAGGGGGGGGAAAGAGGAGGAGGAGGAGGAGGAAGAAGAAGAAGAAGAAGAAGAAGAAGAAGAAGAAGAAATAAAGGAGGAGGGGGGGAAGAAGGAGGTGGAAGATGATTGTGGTGATGATGATGATGATGATGATGATTATGTTAAATATAACAATAATAATGATAAAGATGATAACAATCATAACAATACTCCGGATAACACATTCTATAATAGTACAAATATAAACAAGCAATTTTTTTTTCATCAACATCCAATTAACAAAACAGCGTCACTAATTGGAGCAGTGAGTCACGGAATTTGGTGCAAAGGAAGAGCAGAGGATGAGAAGTATAATCGTCATGAAATTGGTACGAAAATATGTCGTTATACTTTCTCTCCTTCCGTGAAAATATGTTGTTATATCATGTCTCCTCTGGGAATCTATCAAGTATATATATATTTTTTTCCTTTGGTTTTGTCTGTCTGTCTGTCTCTGTCTCTCTCTGTCTCTCTCTCTCTCTCTCTCTCTCTCTCTCTCTCTCTCTCTCTCTCCTCTCTCTCTCTCTCTCCCTATTCTCTTCTCCCTCTCTCTCTCTCGCTCCGCCTCTCTCTCCTTCCCTCTCTTTTCTCCTCTTCCTCTCTCTCTCTCCCTCTCTCTTCCTGTCTCTGTCTCTCTCTCTCTCTCTCCTCTCCTCTCTCTCTCTCTCTCACACAACACACACACACACACACACACAACACACACATACACACACACACACAACACACACACACACCACAACCAACACACAACACACATCACACTCATACACACACCACACACACCAAACTGTCTCGCTCTAGACTCGTCAAGCGATCTGCCAACCCCCCCCCCCCCCTCCATCTGTTCCCGCCCTCATCTCCGTTACGAGCCCAGATTCCCGCCCACGTCTCTGTTCCCACTTGCGTTCCCGCCCTCATTCCCGCCCAGGTCCCTGTTCCCACTTGCGTCCCCGCCCTCATTCCCGCCCACGTCCCTGTTCCGACTTGCGTCCCCGCCCTCATTCCCGTTCCCAAAGCCAGATTCCAGGTTCCCGCCCGCGTTTTCGGCCGCGTTCCCGCCGCCCCCTTGAACCGCGTGTCTGGGCGACCTATTAATCGCGTGTTATTCCGCCGCGGGAAAGCCGAGTGTGCGTCGATCCACTCAGCTGACTCACCAAAATACCGACATCCTTGAGGCGAGGTTGTGTTTGTTTACTGTTACCTTGTCGCTCGCTCTCGATTGAGTCATGGGATTGATCGGTTGAGCACAGACGCGCGCTTGTATGTGTACGCTCGGGTATATACGCGCACAACACGTAGACGCTCGCTCACGCATGTATACACGTATATGATCATACTCACACACATGTAAGTATACACGCACACGCAAGTATATATGCGCACGCAAGTATACACGCACACGCAAGTATATACGCACACGCGCACGCACTCGCACACGAACATGTACACGCACGCGCACGCACACGCACACGCACACGCACACGCACACACACACACACACACACACACACACACACCACACACACACACACACACACACACCACACACCCACACCACACACACACACCACACACACACACACACACACACACACACACCTGCCCTCGCCTCCCACGAGTAGCGGCTCGCGCAGGTGTAGCAAGGGGGATGTGCGGGTGTATGTGAGCGTGCAGGTGATCACTCCACACTTCAACAGGTGTGGGAATCACCTGTTTGCGATGGGCGAAAAGTCTGGAAATAGCGTGGTTTGTTGCGTTGTTCAAAACGGGGTCAAAGTTGGAGGTAAAGAGGTCGGGTTGGGGGGGGGGGGGGCTTCTGGAGGCGGGTGAAGGGGAGGGTGGGTTGGGGGTGTGGGGATGGGGGGTTGGGAGAGAGGTTGTACAGCTAGTAAATAATATCTCTTCAGATTTTATGGCTCGAGATAGGAGCTAGGACTAGCGTGTGAAGTAGTTCGAGAGGAAGACGGGTGTAACACACACACACACACACACACACACACACACACACACACACACACACACACACACACACACACACACACACACACACACACACACACACACACACACACACGACGCGGAGTGAATGGAAGGTGTACATGACTGGATCGCAGTTCAGTTTCTTCTAATCTGGATAAGATGTAGAGATATTTTTAGCGATCCGTGTATCAGATTGGATCGATTATTTTCTTCCTTTTTTCGTCCTCAAGAAAGGTCGAAATCCGAACGATTGGCGGGAATCACGACTTCGAAAATGGTGCTCGAGCGATTATTTTCGTGTTTAATTATATTTGAAACGCGCGAAAACGAAGTAGAAACATTCGGAAAATGTTTTCGCTCCAGCTTGTGTTTTCTATTGTGACACTCCAGGATGGTTCTGGAACCTCCAAAAATAGCACTCGGTAACTCTCGTATGGATGCCAGACGATGCTGGAGGGAAAAAGTTTTACGTCGAAGCCACGCCAGACGAAACGAACGACCCGCGTACTTGGGGAGGACACACGAACACGAAATACGAGACCAAACAAAAGGAAGACACGAAGGGAGGGGAAAAAAGAGAGAAAGGAAGGCGAGAGAGAAAGAGAAAGAGAGAGAGAGAGAAGGAGAGAGAAAGAGAGACAGAAACGGATGAAGTAGAGAGCGAGATAAGAGAGGTGTAGGGTAACATATTGGCTGTTGCCATATAGAGAGGCTCTAGTAGGGATGACTCATCGCCAAGGCAGGCAGGTACACCAGCCAGCACGCTCGGCCACTGTGTTTCGCTTATTTTCGTCGGGTTCCGTTAGCTTTCGTCCGCGCGGCTTCACTCAACCTCTTTTTTTTTATAATAATGCTTGTAAGAATTCCCTCACTCGGCTTGTGTTGTGGGTGTGACAGAAGGAAGTTGAAGGACTTACACTTGCGCAGTACAGTCATGTGTGTGTGTGTGTGTATGTTTGCGTGTATGTGTGTGTGTGTATATGTGGGTATGTGCTTAGATCCGTTTTTTTTTTGTTTTGTTTTCTTTTCTTTTCGTGTGTTTGTCATATATTGTATTTGTGGGATCAGCTGATTGTGAAAGCATTGTCACACACACTTCTCTCTCTCTACGCTATTAGCACAAAGCCATAGGTCATTCATACTGTGTGAGTCATCGAGGCAGATCATAAAATCGATTTTCTTTGGGTCGAGTAAATCATTTCTAAAAATAAATCGCGGATAAAGCACCAGGCAAGTAAAATAAACACGAGAGTATTTCTAGCAAGTTGTATGAGCCGCCTGGAGCACAGACCACACTCATCTTCAGTTGTTTCTTCCAGAGTAATTTCGTATCTCTCTCTCTCATTCCTCTTCCTCCTTCGCAGTCTATTTTATTAATAACTATTCATTCGTCTTCTTCTCGTTATTTTTCGTTTCTCTCTCTCTTCCTCTTCCTCCTTCGCCGTCTTCTTTTATTATCTCTATTCATCTTCGTTTTCTTTTCTCGTCCTCTTCGTTTCTCTCTCTTCCTCTTCCTCCTTCGCTGTTTTCTTTTGTTATCCTTCTGATTATTCATCTTCGTTTTCTTTTCTCGTCTCTTCTTTTCTCTTCTTCTCTGTTTACGTACTATATATCCTATTATTATATTATGTTCGTTTTTATTTTCTGTATCTTCGTCTCTCTCTTCCTTCCTCCTTCGCCGTCTTCTTTTATTATCCTTATTCATCTTCCGTTTTCTTTTCTCGTCTTCTTCGTCTCTCTCTCTCTTTCTCTTCCTCCTTCGCTGTCCCATTATTTTCCCATTCTTTCTTCTCCTTGTTCCTCCCTTCGTGTTTTTCCTCCTATCCCACTTCTTGTTTTCCTAGTGTGTCTTTCCTTCCTTATCCTTCGTTATCTTTCATATATTCTTGCTGATCTTGATCTGGCTGTTGGAACTATTATTATTATTAATATTATTATTTTATTATTATTATTATTATTATTATTATTATTATTAGTATGATATTATGATTATTATTACTATATATTCTATTATTATTATTGTTATTATTATTGCTGATCTTGATCTGGCTGTTGGTACTATTATTATTATTATTATTATTATTATTATATATTAATTATTAGTATTATTTTCTTAGTCTTTATTATACTATATTATTTTACTAACTATTTATTGTTAGTATTTTTATTGTTGTTGTTGTCATTGGCTTGTTGTATTAAATTATTATTTCTATCTATTATTATTATTAGAGTAGTAGCATTGTTGTCGTAATCATCATTATCATTACCATCATCATTTCTCATCTTCTCTTATTATTATTATTATTATTATTACAATTTATGTTATGATAATAAAAAATAATAACAATAGCAAGATCAAAAACAATAACAACAACAGTGATAATGATTATAATATCATCACTATTACTATTACCATGAGCATCATCATCGTCATTACTCTCTAAAATAAATCCACTCTCTCCTCCATCCGCCTATCCCTCCATCCCTTGAGGAAATCCATCCTCAAGTGGGGACACCCACACCCTCATCCCCCAAGGTTACTCGTCATGTTTATGCATAACGCCCCTTCCCCCCTCCCCTCCCCCCTCTCCCCTCTCTCCACCTCCCTATATGGCTACACGTGTAAACCTTTAGGGTCATTTTCGTACTCCGATGGACGCGTTTGGGGTGATAGTGCTTATTTCTGTGTGGATTTGGGGGTGTGTATGTGGTATGTATACATTCGCGGGTATACACAAGCACGCGCAGACAAGCAGGCAGGCAGGCACACACGTACGCGTGCACGCACGCACGCGCGCGCGAACACACACACACACACACGCACACGCACACGCACACGC
>NC_051387.1:3915711-3918211 GCF_015228065.2 Penaeus monodon | reverse complement strand
AAATGCCGTTGGGATGAAGGAAAAAGCGGGAAGGAGAGAGAGAAAGGAGAAGGAGGTGTAGAGGGAGAGGGGGAGAGGAGAGAGAGGAAGTAGGAGAAGGGAGAGGAGAGAGGGGGAGAGAGGGGGAGGAGAGGGAGAGAGGAGAGAGAGAAAGGAGAAGGGAGGGGTAGAGGAGGGGAAGAGAGGGAAAGGAGAAAAGGGGAAGGAAAAGGAGGGGGGAGAGAGAGAGAGGAAGGAGAAGGAAAGGGTGAGGGAGAGGGGGAGAAAAAGAGAGGAGGAAAAGAGAGAGGGAGGGGGGAGAGGGGAGAGGGGGAAATGGGGGAGGAAGGGAGGGAAAAGGGAAGGGGAAAAAAAAGGAAGGGGAAGGAGGAGAAGGAGAGGGGGAGGGAAAGAGAGGGAAAGGGAGAGGGAAAGAGAGGGAGGGAGAGGGAAAGGGAGAGGGAGGAGAGGGAAAGAGAGGGGGGGAAAGGGGAAAGAGGGGGGAGAGGGAAAGAGAGGGGGGAGAAAGGAAAGAGAGGGAGAGGGAAAAGAGAGGGAAGAGGGAGGAGAGGGAGAGAAAAGGAGGGAGAGAGAGAGAGAGGAGAGGAGAGAAAGAGAGAGAGAGGAAAGAGGAGAGAGAGAGAGAGAGAGAGAGAGAGAGAGAGAGAGAGAGAGAGAGAGAGAGAGAGAGAGAGCGCAAAAAGAGATTCCCGTGTGACGCACACCGTACCATGAGAATGACTGTATTCATTCAAGCTGTTACATGATACGACATTTAAGCCTCCTTACGAACGAACGTAACATAGAAAAATGGACCTTACAATTGCAAAAAAAGAAGAAAAATAATTAAATTCTCCCGAATAATGTTTTAACAAAATCACGATCATCAATTGAGAATAATTTTTAAAAAGACTGCCAAACTCTCCGACCAATGAATGGAGAGGAGGATGACGTCATCCAGGAAACCACCATTTCCCATTCTTCCCCCTCCCCCTCCTTCCCCCTTCCCCCACTAGATTCCCTCCTCCTCCCCCGCTCCCCCCTCAAACTCTCCTCCCTTCCCCCTCCCCTTCCTCCCTTCCCCCTCCTCCATCCTCCCTTCCCTTCCTCCCTCCTCTTTCCTCCTCCCTCCTCCCTCCTCCTTTCCCCTCCTCCCTCCTCCCTCCTCTTTCCTCCTCCCTCCTCCTTTCTCATTACCCCCTCCCCTCCCTCCTCCCCCTCCTTTTATTATGGAAGGCATTCGGTTCTGTCATTCACATACAGTTACAGCGAGACCCACACTAGCGGCCGGTGTGTGTGTGTGTGTGTGTGTGTGTGTGTGTGTGTGTGTGTGTGTGTGTGTGTGTGTGTGTGGTGTGTGTGTGTGTGTTTTGTGTGTGTGTGTTTGTGTGTGTTGTGTGTGTGTGTGTGTGTGTGTGTGTGTGTGGTGTGTGTCTGTGGGGTGTGTGTGTGTGTGGTTGTGGTTGGGTGTTTATGTGTGTGTTTGTGGTGTGTGTGTGTTTTTTGTGTGTGTGTGTGTGTGTGTGTGTGTGTTTATGTGTTTGTATCTGCGTTCTATGTTTATGTGCTTATATTGAGAGTGCATATATATGTTGCATATGTGTTTCACAATAATATTATTATTATTATTTTTTTTTTGCTTGCGAGTTCCAGTTCCTCAGGATGTTTATATAACGTTTCAGTTAGTTTGTGTGAACGAGTTTGCGTGAACAAATTAGTCACTTTCCCGCCGAGGATGTTCAGAAGCGGATGTGACGTATGTGTTTCCTGCAGAGGGGGGGGGGGAAGGGGGGGGAGATGCAGTGAAATGTATTATGTTACTTAATAGATATGCAGTTTTTTCCCCAAGCAGACAATTTTAAAATGCTTTTTTTTTCTTCATTATTTATTTAGTTTTGGTTTTTATATAAATAGAGAAAGAAAATCCTTTTTTATTTATTTATTTTTTATTTATTTATATATTTATTTATTATTATTATTATTAATTTAGTTATTAGCCTAAATGACCTAATATTTAGCACAGACACCCTGAAGTTTGATTAAGAAATACAAACTTTTTTTTTTTCCTTTTTAGCACTAACTCGAGTGACCTAATATTTAGCACAGACACCCAGAAGTTAAATGCTTGTTTACAATTGCTGATACCGGAGATAATGAGGATGGAAATATGGTGACAGCTGCGGGGAACTTGCCTCCTCCTCTTCGAGAAGAAAAAAAAAGAGGGGGAAGGGGGGGGGGGAGCGATTTAATTCGAGAGAAATAGATTTCCATCACCTCGGTTCTAAGGATAAATGGATAGAGAGAATAATGTGAATTGATCAGTAAGTAAAATTAAATTCATTGCAGTTCTCCGTTAAAAAAAAAGAAATGATAATAAGATAAAAAAATAATAATTTTCCTCTTCCCTACTCCCTCCTCGTCTCAAAAAAAGAAGAAAAAAAAAATACATATACATATATATTATATATGTATGTATACACACACACACACACACACACACACACACACACACACACACACA
>NC_051387.1:3889643-3893111 GCF_015228065.2 Penaeus monodon | reverse complement strand
AAAAGGGAAAAAAGAAGGTTTAAAAACCCGAACATTTTTTCGAGCGCCCCCCCCTCCCCATCCCCTCCCCCCTCCAAAAAAAGAAAAGAAAAAAAACGGTTTGTGTTTGTTAGGTGTCACTCTTGATATCTTCATTACGTAAAATTCTCTCGTTTGGCCTCCGCGCGTCTCGCCACATCGCGTTGCTGGTACGGAGTCTGCGCTTCCGTTTTTTGCTTGTTTGTTTCCTGATTATCTTCCGTTATCTCTCTATTTATGTGTTCGTTACCGCGCCCGTCGATGGGGAGTGTTTGTTTGTCGACGGTCGTGAGTTGGTTTGTTCCTTTGGCGTGTCTTGGTGTCATCTTGTTTGTCTGTCGTTATCTGTCTACCAGTGGCCGATATGCTTTTTTTTTCTTTCTTTCTTCTCTGTCTCCATCTCTTTATCTCTCTTCTCTTCCTCTTTTCCATTCTCCCCTCTGTTTCTCCAACTTTCGCTCTTCTTCGTTTTCTTTTTATCCTTTTGTCTCCTCTTATATTTCTCCTTTCATTCTTTTCTTTCTCTCCTTCTTCCGTTTTTTTTTTCTCCTTTCTTCCCTCTTCCTCCTCCTGTCCCTCCCCCCTTTAGCTCCCCCCCCCTCATCGCTCTCCCCCGCAACATCATGTTTAACTTTAAATTTGTAAAAATTCTCCCCTCACTCATTTCCCTTCTCCCTTCGCCTCTCTCCCCTATTCCCGCCTCCCTCTCTCCCCTCACTCTTTATCTTCTCATTCTCTTCACACTCTCTCCTCCTCCTCCTCCTCTTTCTTCTTCTTCTTCTTCTTCTTCTTCTTCTTCTTCTTTTTTTTTTTTTTTTTTCTTCTTCTTCTTTCTTCTTCTTCTTTTTTTCTTCTTCTTCTTCTTCTTCTTCTTCCTCCTCCTCCTCCTCCTCCTCCTCCTCCTCCTCCTTCCTCTTTCCTCCGTCCCTTTCCCCCTCCTCCTCCTCCTTCCCCCCGCCTCCTTCTCCTCCTTCTTCCCCCCCTCCCCCCTCCCTCCCTCCTTCCCACACCCATCTTGGGGGAGGAAATGCTGACGTCACAATTTGTCTCGGGAGTGTCTAGTTGTCTCTTCGTAATTCTTAATTGGTTTTGAAAATCCTTACGCGTCTAACATGGCGCTCAATTACCGCGTAAGTGTGATTGTGTGTGTGTGTGTGTGTGTGTTGTGTGTGTGTGTGTGTGTGTGTGTGTGTGTGTGTGTGTATGTGTCTGTGTGCGTGTGTGTGTGTGTGTGTGTCTGTCTGTGTGTTTATGTATGTGTGTGTGTAAGAGGGGAAAGAGAGGGTAAGTAGGAAAGGAAGGAGGAAGATACGCAGTAAGAAAGAAAGAAAAGAAGAGAAGAGAAAGGAATAAAGGAACATAATCAGTAAGGAAAAAAAAGGAAAAAAAAAAAAAAAAAATCCCAGACGAAAAACACAAACTCTCAAAGCTCCTATCACGAGTTATCGCGAATGTATTTACAACGTATTCACGTGTCCCGGCTGAGGAGCAGTTGCATCCCGATCGAGGCGGGAGAGAAACGACCGAGATCAGCGCGTCTCACACCGCCCACCTACCGCTCTATCTCGACGTTCGGGTGCCATAGCGTGGGCGTGCGGGAAGCCCCTCGCTTAACCGGAACAGTTGCCGGGGCCGTTAACCTGGTCAGTGACGCCGTGAAATAAGAGTGATGGTCGTTTTGCGAAGGAGCCGGAGGGGGGCGGAGCCATCGCCGGCGCCCCCTCGTCGGTACCCGGATGATGACGTCAGCTGGGTATGGTGCAAACAGCTGACTGACGATCATTGTTCCCGATGCACCGTCATGCCCCGAGCTTGCAAGAGTGTGTGCAAGGGGTGGGGATGAGGGGGGGGGGTGAGGGAGGAGAGGAAGGGGAAGGGAAAAGGGGGAGGGAGGAGGAGAGTGGGGGAGGGGAGAGGAGGAGGGGTCTGACGAAGTAGTGGGGGAAGGGTGAGGGTGAGGGGAACGGGAGTGAGGGGGGAAGGGATGGGGGGATTGGGGGGGTGGAGGAATGAAGACGGATTTCCCGAAATTCCGAAAAGGTTAAGAATTAATTTTGCTAATACCTGATCAAGAAATCGTCTCCTTCATGATAAAAGGATTATAATTAATCGTGAATTCGAAGAAAAGGACGACTAATATTTTGATCTTGATAGAATATAAATACTTGTTATTTAAGTTAAAAAAAAAAAAAAAAATAGGTAGGTTAAAGAAAGACGTTGTTAACACCCCCCCCCTCCATCTCCCTCCCAGCCCCCCCCCCCCCTCTCTGCCTCCCTTGGGATCGTGATACATGGTTTAAGATTTTTCGTAGGAGTCGTAACTCTTCATTTTTTTTCTCTCTTTCTCTCTCCCTCTCCCGTCATTCGCTCTCTCTTTCTCTTTTTCTTTTTGTTTTTCTTATTTTCTCTTTTTCTTTTTCTTTGTCTGTCGTTGTTTTTCTTTCCCCCTCTTTTTTTTTCTCCTCTCTCTCCCCCTCCCTCCTTTTCTCCCCCTTTTTCCCCTCCATTTCCTCCTCTTCCTCCTCTCCTTTCTCCCCTTTCTCTTCCCTCTCCCTCTCCCCCTCTCTCCCCCTCCCTTTCCCTCTCCTCCTTTTCTCTCACCCCCTCCCCCTCTCCCTCCCCCTCCCCCTCTCTCTCTCTCCCGTCCTTTGTGACCGCGATGACTCCGTTCCCTTGCCTCTCCCTCTCCCTCCCCCCTCTCCTCCCCCTCTCCCTCTCCCTTCCTCCCCTCTCCCTCTCTCTCTCCTCTCTCTCTCCTCTCTCTCTCTCTCTCTCTCTGTCCTCTCTATCTCTCTCTCTTTTCTCTCTCCTCTCCCTCTCCCTCCCCCTCCCCTCTCCCCCTCTCCCTCTCTTTTCCCCTCTCTCTCTTCCCCTCTCTCTCTCTCTCTCTCTCTCTCTCCTCTCCTCCCTCTCCCTCTCCCCCCTCTCCTCCTCCTCCTATTACCCTCTCCCTCTCCATATCCCTCCCTCTCCCTCTCCCTCTCCCTCTCCCTCTCTCCCCTTTGTGGCCGCGATGACTCTCCTCCTGCGTCGAGCCGAGGGGCCGAGCGGCGCCGAGAGCATCAAGGTGACATCGCAGGTCGACATCGCGCCTCGGATGGCAACGGAGAGAGAGAGAAGAGAGAGAGAGAGAGAGAGAGAGAGAGAGAGAGAGAGAGAGAGAGGAGAGAGAGAGAGAGGTGAGTGAGTGAGTGAGTGAGTGAGTGAGTGAGTGAGTGAGTGAGTGAGTGAGTGAGTAAGTGAGTGCGTGCGTGCGTGCGTGTGTGCGTGCGATCCTGCGTGCGAGTAATGCCTCCGTATGCATGTGTCTGCGCGAATTTGAACACCATTGCGTACATGTGCGTATACACATCTTCATTTCCGTGCACATATCTCTCGAGGAACCTGAACCCCACGCCCACAGCCATCCGCAGAGAGCACATTAAGGAATGAATGGCCGCCCACACGCCC
>NC_051387.1:3879643-3882143 GCF_015228065.2 Penaeus monodon | reverse complement strand
GGGAGAGGAGGAGGGGGAGAGGGGGAGGTAGGGAGGGAGAGGGGGAGGAAGAGGGATGGAGGAAGAAGAGAGAGGAGAGAAAGAAACAAAAAGGGACGGAGAGGGTAGGGAGAGGGGGAGGGAGGGAAGGAGGGAGGGAGGGAAGGAGGGAGGGAGGGATGGAGGGAAGGAGGGAGGGAGGAAGGGTGAGGAAGGTAGGGTGAGGGAGAGAGATGGAGTATTTGAAAGGAAGAATGGAGGGGCCGAGGGAGAGAAGAAGGAGAAATTCTGACGAATCGGAGATTTCTTGGAATTACTCTCCCCTCTCTCTTCTCTTCCCCTCCCCTCCACTCTCTCCCCGTCCTATCCCTCCCTACCCCCTCTCCTATATCTCCCCTTCCCTCCCCTCTCTCTTCCCCTCCCTCCCCTCTCTCTTCCCCTCCCTCCCCTCTCTCTTCCCCTCCCTCCCCTCTCTCTTCCCCTCCCTCCCCTCTCTCTTCCCCTCCCTCCCCTCTCTCTTCCCCTCCCCCCCTCCCTCCCCTCTCTCTTCCCCTCCCTCCCCTCTCTCTCTCCCCTCCCCCCCTCCCTCCCCTCTCTCTCCCCTCCCTCCCCTCTCTCTTCCCCTCCCCCCTCCCTCCCCCCTCTCTTCCCCTCCCTCCCCTCTCTCTTCCCCTCCCCCCCTCCCCTCCCCCCTCTTCCCCTCCCTCCCCTCCCTCTTCCCCTCCCTCCCCTCTCCGAGAACCGCCACGTGTTTACAGCAATATGTCATTACGAAGGTAAATGTATCTTCCCTCTCGGTCGGTATGTCCTCCCGCCGCCCACTGCCCTCCCCCTCCCCCTCCCCTCCCTTCTCTCTTCTCCCTCCCCATCTTTCATCCCCCCCCCCATCGACTACTCCCCTTTTTCTCTCGTTCTTCTCCCCTTATGGTTTCTCTCTTCTCTTCTTCTCTCCTCTTTTCTCTTCTCTCTATTACCCTTTTTCATTTCTCCCCTTCTCCCTTTTCCACACTCTTTTTCCCCCCTCTTCCCCCTTATTTCCCCCCCCCCCCATCCCTCTTTTCATTTCTTCCCTTTTTTCCACTCCTCTTTCTCCCCTCTCTCTCTCTATTCCCTTTTCCGCTAAGGGAGATGGGTGGGTTATTCCCTCACCCACCTTCCAATCTTTTTTTTTTTTCTCTCTCTCTCTCTAAGAATCCACTCTAGGATATCTAGATCATCGAAGTTGAAGGAGATGCTTTGAATTCTGACTTGTGGCGTAACTCTATAATGCCACGGGGCGCCACGCATGGCTTCGCGCGCGCACACACACACACGAGCGCGCACACAGACATGTGCACATAGATGGTTGTGTACAGACACGTTACAGCCACATGGATATTCTAATGTGGGGAGGGGGGAGGGGGAGGAAGAGGGAGAGGGAGAGGGAGAAGGAGAGAAAGAGAAAGAGAAAGGAGAAGGAGAAGGAGAAGGAGAAGGAGAAGGAGAGAGAACGAGGGGAGACAGAAGGAGAAAGAGAAAGAGAAAGAGAAGGAGAAAGAGAGAGAGAGAGAGGGGAGACAGAAGGAGAAAGAGAAGAAGAAAGAAAAGAAAAAGAAAAAGAAAAAAGAGAAAGAGAAAGAGAAAAAGAGAGCGTCAACACAAGAAAAGAGAAGTAAAGAGACAGACAAAGAAGTAGAGGCCGTGTAACTCCTACACCCCTCTCCCTCCCCCCTCCCCTCTCCCACCTCCACCTCCTCTCGACGCTCGGCTCCAACAAAGGGGAACTGAGGCCTATGACCTAATCGCGATGGAGTGACGTCATCGGTGCGTCATCTTAAAAAGGTATTTTTACCCCCGATGACGCCTTCTTCAAAAGACTAGGGCGAGAAGGAGGGAGAGAGAGGGAGAAAAGGAAGGAGGGTGAGAGTGAGAGAAAGGGAAAAGGATTGGGGAGAGGGTGAAGGAAACAGAGGGGAAGAAGAAGGAGAAGAAGGAGGGGAAAGTGGGGAAGGAGAAGGAGGAGGAGAAAGAGAAGGAGAGAGAGAGACGCACACACACACACACACACACACGAGGGAAGAAAAGAAAGGGAAAGAGAAAAAAATGGAGAAGGGGAGGAAGAGAGAGAGAGGGAGAGAGAGAGGGAGAGAGAGAGAGAGAGAGGAGAGAGAGAGAGAGAGAGAGAGAGAGAGAGAGAGAGAGAGAGAGAGAGAGAGAGAGAGAGAGAGAGAGAGAGAGAGAGAGAGAGAGGGAGAGAGAGGGAGAGAATGAGAGAGAGAGAGAGAGAGAGGGCGAGCAAAATAAAGGGAAAGAGAGTGTACGTACATGCGTGTTCACAGGAATGCGTTCACCTGCCTTCACGCCGCTGTTTCCGCTGATGACAGAATGTTTCTATAATTAGTAGCTACGCCATGATGATGATGCAAGATCCTTTCCGACCTCAAGACGTCCACCTCTTGCTTGTTTCCTTGAGCTGACCAGATACGTACACGCACATACATATGTACGTACATGAGTATATATATATATATATATATATATA
>NC_051387.1:3867143-3869643 GCF_015228065.2 Penaeus monodon | reverse complement strand
GAGAGAGAAAGAGAAAGAGAAAGAGAAAGAGAAAGAGAGAGAGAAAGACAGACAGAGACAGAGAGAAATAAATAACTAAATAACTAAAGAGAAACACGTATTTATGTATGCATGCAGATGTGTGCGCTTGCCTGTGCATGTGCGTAAAGAACAAATGCTTCCATAATATCCTCGTCTTTCGCTTCTATTTCTCCTCTTCCCTGTTATCCTCCTCTGCGTCTTTCTCCTTTTCCATACTTTTTCATCTCCTTCTTCTCTTTCCACTTCCCGCCTCTTTCGTGTCCATTTTAAAATCATTCTTCGTTTTTTGTTCTGAATTTCGTTACATCTCCGTTAATCTTCACCTTCGTTTTCTTCCTTTCTCATTTTTATCACTTCTTCCGTTCCACCTTTTTCGAGTTTTTGAACGTCGTTCTTTTTATTATCATCCTTTTTATTTTTTTTTCTCTCTATTTTTTCTTCTTCTTCAATTTCCTCTTCTTCTGTCCCTTTTACCTACATTTTATCTTTCTTTCTACTGTGTCTCATTTTTCCTCTTAAAATGTTCCTATTCTTCTTTCTCTTTCTGCTCTTCTCCTGAGTTTTCCTCTTCCTACTTTCCTTTCTGCTTTGCTGTTTGATTCTCCTCCTTCTCCTCTTTTCCTCCTTTTCCTACTCCTGAGGCCTCCTTCTTTTGTCTCTTCGTTCTTCTCTTCCTCTTCTTCTCTCCTCCTCCTCCTCCTCCTCCTCTCCTTCTCCTTCTCCTTCCCCCTACTTCCCTCACCTCCCTCTTCCCTCCTCTTCTAATCTCCCCTCTCCCCTCCTCTTCTAATCTCTCCTCTCTCCCTTCTTCCTCTCCCCTCCTCTTCTAATCTCTCCTCTTCCTCTTCCCTCCCTTATCTCATCCACCTCCGCACAGAATGAGTCAGAAGGCTGGGACAGAAAATGAAGACACAAAGATAAGGCTTATCTGCGAGATCCTTTTATCTGGCTCTTCATGACTCATACGCTACGTGGAGGTGGGAGGGACGGCGTGTGCGTGCGTGTGTGTGTGTGTGGGGGGGGGTGTTGAGTGTGTGTGTTTTTTTTTGGTGAGTGTGTGGTGGGTGTTGAGTGTGTGTGTTGTGGGGGGGGGGGGGTTGAGTGTTGGTGTGTGGTTTGTGTGTGTGTGTGTGTGTGTGTGTGTGTGTGTGTGTGTGTGTGTGTGTGTGTGTGTGAGTGTGTGTGTAAGCGCATGTGTGTGTGTCTATGTATAGGTATGTGTTTGTTTATTTTGTTTGTTTGTTTTGCTTTATTTTTTAAAAGAATATTGTACCATCAGACCAAAAATCTAAAACAAGAAACGTCAAAATCATATAATGTTTAAAAGAAATGTAACATAACAGTGAAAGGTGAACGAACTCGCTATATTCGTGTGCACTGAGTTCGTGTGTGTATTAGTGCTTGTGATGCACACTTGTTATGACTGTTTGTGTTTGTTATGTATATGTGTATGCGTGTATATATGTGTGTCTATGTGTGTGTCCGTGCGTGCGTGCGTGCGTGTATCTATGTTTACGTGCGTGCGTGCGTGTATCTATGTTTACGTGCGTGCGTGCGTGCGTGCGTGTCTGTGCATGCGTGTATGTATATGCATGCATGTGTGTTTGTGTGTGTGCGTGTGTGTGCGTAAGCGTCAGTAGCGACGGGAGAGAGATAATACGTGTTACCGATAGCAGCATTGGCAGTCTTCGGCGCCATGGTGTGAGTGAACAGCACAAGTCAGTTCGTTGAGGCGGCATAACCATCACACGTAAAGGGAAAAGGTAGAGAAAGTGAAGCCATGCTGATGGTGAAGGTGATGGTGAAAGTGGTGTCATGCTGATGGTGAAAATGATGTCATGCCGATGGCGAAGATGATGGTGAAAGTGATGTCATGATGACGGTGAAAGTGATGGTGAAAGTGATGTCATGGATGGTAAGGATGGTGAAATGATGTCATGCCGATGGTGATGGTAATAAAGAGGAAGAGAGAGAGAAAATGTAAGGCAATGTCGAACCGATGGTGACGGTGATAGTGATATTGGGAAAGGTAGAGAAAGTGATGTCATGCTGATGTGAAGTGATGATGAGGATAAGATAAAGATGTAAGTGATGTCAAGCCGATGTGAAGGTGACACAGGGAAAAGGTAGAGAAAGTGAAGGTCGATGGTGATAGTGACGTCGTTCGGAGGATAGTGAGAGAAGAGGATAGTGAAGTCCTCAGGTGTTGACGTCAGTGTATTCCCCAGCAAGCCTCGTTTTCTCGTGTTCTCGCGCACCAGCAGGATGCAGCAGGAGGCTGTGTTCTCCTGTGACGCTGGGGGGGGGGGGGGTTAGAAAGGAGGGGAGGGGAGGGCAAGGGAGGTTTAGAAGGGAGGGAGGGGAGGGGAAGGGAGGAAGGGGAGGGGAAATGGAGAGTGAGGGGGAGGGGGAAAGGGAGTACAGGGGAGGGGAGATAGAAAGAGGGAGATGGTGGGGAGAGAGAAGGAGGAGGTGCTGG
>NC_051387.1:3854643-3859643 GCF_015228065.2 Penaeus monodon | reverse complement strand
AAACCTCCCGCTGTATAACTTCCTCGTACTGTTAGTCGGTCTGTTTATTTACCTTTCTAGATATATATTTAAACGCATATCTGTCTGTCTTTATCTATCTATATCTATTTATCTAATTGTCTATCTATCTTGCCTACCTAGCTACCTACATACTTACCTGGAGTTTATCTATCCATCTATCTATCTATCTATCTATCTTTCTTTATGTATATACATATTCATATATACATATAGAAATATATATATATATATATATATATATATATATATATATATATATATAATATATATTATATATATATATACACACACACACACACACACACACACACACACACACACACACACATATATATATATATATATATATATATATATATATATATATATATATTTATATATATATATATATACATACACACACATGTAACACATATATACATATATTCCATTAATTTTATTGTTCAGATTCTGTTTCCTCAAACATCCCATTGCAATGCCTGTCGTCTCTCCTCCGCGTCAGGTGGCGGCGGACAGCAGGCGGTGTGTGGGCGGGGGAAGCTGACGACGCCCAAGTAGTGGAATAACAGCAACAGCATCGGCGGCAGCGCCCGTAACAGCAGTAGCAGGTGTGGCAGCAGGACAAGTGACTGACGGCGCAGCAGTCATGGAGTCAGTCAAGGTTGTGACGCCCCACAAACTGTCCGTCATGGTCAGAAATAGGGCGGACAAGGTTGGTTTTCAGGAAGGTGCCATGCTGCATACACTGATGAACAAGCAAATAAAGAAGCAAACAGACAGATAAACAAACAAACACGCTCACAAGTACGCACTCACACGGATGCATATACATACACAAGCACACAAGCACACAAGCACACAAGCACACAAGCACACACACACACACACACACACACACACACACACACACACACACACACACACACACACACACACACACACACACACACACACACACACACACACACAAACATGTATTTGTTTCTCATTGTATATTTATTACCATTCCTTTTTCTTTTTCTCTATATATATATCCAAATATCTATCTCTACACATGACCTTGCTAATGACACTGACCTCCCCCCCCCAGGCCCTAATCATCGACAGCCGCACCTTTTGTGAGTTCAACACCTCGCACATTCTCAACTCTATCAACGTGTGGTCTTCAAAGATAAGGAAAAAGAGGCTACAGCAAGATTCCGTACGTTACTGGAGAAGGGAGAGAGGGAGAGGGAGAGGGTGAGGGTGAGGGTGAGGGTTAGGGAGAGGGTGAGGGAGAGGGAAAGGGAGAGAGTGAGGGAGAAGGTGAGGGAGAGGTTGAGGGAGAAGGTGAGGGAGAGGTTGAGGGTGAGGGAGAGGGAGAGGGAGGGAGAGGGAGAGGGATGGTATATTTGAAAATGATGTATAGAGAGATAAGTGGATAGCACATTGAAAGTAATGAATAGCATAATGAGATTAACAAATAACTTGTTGAGAATAATGAACAGAGAAGGACGTGGATAACAAGTTAAAAGATAATTGATAGTGATATCAGTGGTGCTAGTAGAAATAGTAGTTAGTAGTGGTGATGATAGTAGTGGTAATGAATGGTAATGATTAGAGTAGTAGTAGTCTTACTTGTCGTAGCAGTAGTAGTAGTAGTGATAGTAGTTGTAGTAGTAGTAATAGTAGTAGCGGCAGCAGCAGCAGTGGTAGTAGTAGAAGTAGTAGTAGTAGAAGTAGTAGTAGTAGAAGTAGTAGTAGTAGAAGTAGTAGTAGTAGAAGTAGTAGTAGTAGTAGTAGTAGTAATAGTAATAGTAGCAATAGCAGAAGCATTAGCAGTAATAATATCAGAAGCACTAGTATTAGCAGCAGCAGCAGCAGATAGTAGTAGTAGTAGTAGTAGTAGTAGTAACTAGTACTAGTAGTAGTGATAGTAGTAGTTATAGTAGTAGCAGTAGTAGTAGCAATACTAATAACAGTTCGAACCCTTCCAGATCTCAGTGCACGACTACCTACAGCAGGCGTGCCACGTCTCCGGCCTGCACGACGGTCTGGACATCATCGTGTACGACCAGAACGCCCCTTCGCTCTCAGCCGTTCCACAGGACTCGTTCCTTCACGTTCTTCTTAACAAACTGGGCCGCGCCTTCCCTTCCGTTTACCTCCTGGCTGGTACGTTGAGGATGCGCTGTGTTATGAGCTTTTTTCTGTAGGTTTTATTGTGCGAAAGGGGGGAGGTTTAGGTTTTTTTTAGATGGGTAGAGGATGGAAATTTGTATTTGTAGGGGAGGTTGAGGAATGGGGGTTATAATGGAGCGTAGAAAAGATATTTACGTATGTGTCAGTTGGAGCATGGACGGAAAAAAAAATAATTGTGCTTCGTGTTTTAAAGATTATTTAGTATGTTGTGCTCTTCATATTTTTTTAACTTAATTTTAAGAATTTAGAAAGGAGAGAGAAAAAAATCATCCCGTTAGCGCCCTTGCCTGTTTTTCCCATCTAAAAAAAATATATATACCAACAGATAAATAAATAAAATCTATCCTCTATCTCTCTCCATTCCTCCTTTTCTTCTCTCTTTTTATAAACTTTCTCCTCTCTCTCTCTCTTTTGCACCAGGCGGGTTCCTAGAGTTCCAGGCGAGGTTCCCGGAGCTTTGTGAGGACTCGAGCAAGAAGTGCACGCCCCTCACCACCCAGTCTCAGCCGTGCCTCCCCGTCTCCAACGTAGGACCTACCCGCATCCTGCCCTTTCTCTATCTCGGATCTCAACACGACGCTAACAACAAGCAACTCCTTTCTGTGAGTAGATGTCTGTCCTTCATCATTCATGCTTCTTGTACAAGAGGTCTGCAGGTTCTTGTACACGGTGTTTGTACAAGGCTTGACGTGACTCTTGTGTGTGTCCTTTCGTCTCTTTTTCTTACATTTTTTTTTTTTTTTTGGCGTTTTCTTTCTCTCTTTCAAATGAAACCTTAACCGGCGAGGAGACGACCCTTTGAAGCGACACTCAAAAAGATTTTTTTAATTTATGCGAAAATTCACGAGTAATTTTTTTTTTTCGTTTTTTTTTCATGTCCTTTTTCTTTTTTCATAAAAAATAGGAACATATTTAATTTCTATTTTCTGTTGGTTATGTAAAATTACTAGAAAAACAGACACTGGAAAATAGAAAAGGGAAAGAAATGGAAAATGTCAGAAAATGTGTCTAAAGGAAAACGACATTAATGAGAAGGAGAGGAAGAGAGGGGAGGAGAGGGGAGGGGGGGAGGGGGAAGAGAGGGGAGGGGAGAGGAGGGGAGGGGAGGGGAGGGGAAAGGAGGGGAGAGGAGAAGAGGGGAGAGGAGAGGAGAGAAGAGAAGTGAAGAAAAGAGAAGTGAAGAAAAGAGAATATAAGAAGGGAAGAGAAGAGAAAAGAAGAGAAGAGAATATAAGAGAGGAGAGGAGAGGAGAGAAAAGGAGAGGAGAGGAGAGAAAAGGAGAGGAAGAGAAGAGAGAGGAGAGGAGAGGAGAGGAGGAGAGGAGAGGAGAGGAGAATAGAGGGGAAAAGAGGGGAAAAGAAGGGAAAAGAGGGGAAAAGAGAGGAGACGAGAAGGAAGGATATGAAAGGAAAGGAGAGTGAGAGGAAGGAAAAGGAAAGGGAAAGGGAGAGGGAGAAGGAGGGGAAGAGTGATACTAAGGGAAAGGGGAGAGAGAAAGGAAGAGAGAACAGGAGAGGGAAATAGAAAAAAAAAGAGTTCGTGCACGCCAGTTCCCAACGCACTGCAACCCACACAGGTTAAGAGGAAAGAGCGTGCATCTCCTCCCCCGATCGTTCCCACGACCCCCGCCGAGGTCTGCGGTTATGCCCGGCGGGAGTAAATCCGTGATATTGCGGAATTTAACCCGCCGCGAACAGGATCGTGTGAGTGCCGGAGGGAGAGAGGGCGGAGGAGAGAGAGAGATGAGAGAGAGGAGGAGAAGAGAACGAGAGAAGATAGCGAGTAGAGAGAAATCACGCGGAACGGTTATAGTGCTTTCTCGGTGGGAGGAAGGAAGGGGGGATGGGGAGGGAGGGGGGAGAAGAGGAGAGGTAGAGAGGAGGAAGGAGAAGAGGAGAGGAAGAGGAGAGGTGATGCGGGAAGGAAAGAGAGAGGGGGGAAGAAAGAGGAGAGGAGGAAGAGGAGAGAGAGAGAGAGAGAGAGAGAGAGAGAGAGAGAGAGAGAGAGAGAGAGAGAGAGAGAGAGAGAGAGAGAGAGAGAGAGAGATGGCTGCGTTAAAGTGTATTTATAATTTCCGAAGGGTATTTATAACCCGAATATTACATCGTCGTGTGATAGAGGGCGCCTGAAAGTGTTCCCGAAACAGTATATAAGGACAGGTGCATTGGCAGCTGTGCGCAGGTGACTCACACAAGCGATACACCTGTGCGCTGAATCATCTCTGACCCAAAACTACGCTGTGGATTTTAAGGAAAACTTTATTTGGAAACTTTAATACATTTTTGTTCTTATCTTTTTTTTTCTTTTCTTTCGTATATAGTATTTGTCGAAGATCAAAGATCAAGTTTTTTTTCTGTACGGTTTCTTTTCCCATATATAAAAAAACTGGATTTTAAAAAAACTAAAGGGGCCATTTGTAAAAAAAAGAAAAGAAGTATTTTAGAAGAAACTAATGAAGATAACTGGATGGACAAAAATACACTGTCTTGGAATTAGCATCCTCCTTGCCACGTGATCTCGAACACCGCCAACACGTGTAAAACGGCGCGAAATCCGTGTTAATTTTGGCGCTGCTTCCCGCACAAAAAAGCAACCACAACACGGATTATTTGTGTTGTTTTTTCCTCTTTTTTATTATTTCTCTCTTCTTTATATATAAGATCGCAATCACGGTCATGTAGATAAACACACGCACACGCACACACGCACGTACGTACGCACGCACACACACATACACACACGCACATACACGCATGTACACACAAAAAAAAAAAAAGTGAATAGGATACTATTTCTC
>NC_051387.1:3839643-3842143 GCF_015228065.2 Penaeus monodon | reverse complement strand
GTTACCTGTTTCAAACTACCTTGGTTGCATTAGTATAACCTTATCATGCACTAGTTAATTTATATGACAGTGGTTTTACTAACGAAAATTATATAGCCTTTATGAGTGATTATAAGTTAAAGTTGAATAATGTTGGTATTGATTTTATATTTCACTTTTATGATTTACAAATTTTTATGTAGATTGGGAGAATCGTTAACATTGTTTTGATGCATTATGGGTAAAAACACCAATTCAGCTATATTATTTTGTTGTTTTTTGGCACCAACTGATGCAGAATCATCAAACGATAATGGCCGTTATTGTTGGCATCCTATGAGGAACTTGATTCAATTGTTGCAATTGGTGTGATAAGCAGTTTTGTTGATATTCGCCCCCTAAAGTTTCAGAACATGCGTGGGAAGCCTTGGTGACTTAAAAGACATACACTAGGCCATCTCGTGCTTCTTTCTTAAGCAACCTTCTACAGCATTCTCCATCTCCCTCTCTCTCTTATTTTTTGTCATTCATTCTCTCTCTGTTTGTCGTCCATTCTCTTTCCATTGTTTGTTTATTCTCACTCAGATATTCATTCATTCTCTCTTTTTGTTTATATTTTCTACATCTCCTTCATTAGTTCTATACCTCTCTCTCTTTCTCTCATTCATATATTCATTCTCTTTTCTTTTTACGCTTTCTTTCTTCCATTAATTTATTCACCCATTGTCTCTCTAACTTCCCCTGCCACTCCTCTCCTTCAATATCTTTTGTTGTCCATGAAACTAATTTTTCCAAAGAATTGAGAAACATTGAAGGAAACAGGAGTCAGGGCTGTGTTGGCTTTAACAGAAGTATTTGCCAGTTGCCTGAACTCTGTGGCTTGATGTTTTTAAGGGCAATTTTCATCAAAACTTCTTGTCAGACTAAATTCACTTTTTGATAAGAATTATTGTAGGATACCAAAGAATAGATTTTGGCAAGACAAAAATGGGACTAGCTATCACTTTTCGATATTTGATGCTTTACAATTACATGTAAAAAGTGGTTAAAGGTGTACTGATAATTTTTTTTTTTTTTAGGTATGAGGTACATGTTCAGATGTGTGCCTGTGCTTGTGCATGTGTGTTTGCATGTGCGTGTGTGTATGTACATGTGTGTGTATGGATGTGTATTGGTGTAAAGGTATATATGTGTGTTCCTTTCTCATTCTCTTTTCTCTTTTTCTCCTTTTCTCTTTCTCTTTCCAATTCTCTTGCTCTTTTGTTTTCTCTTTTTCTATTTCTCTGTCTCTTAACTCTGTTTCTTCTTCATTTATTCCTTATCTATCCACCCATCTCTTCTGAACCTTCTTCCCTCATCTCTCACATAGCAATAGACCCCTTATAATTCCAATGATTAAAATATGCTGATATAAATACATTTTATTACACTAGAAGCAAAATATGATTAAGGTCATGCATTTTTCATTTGCACCGTTTGAGTAAGGAATGAAAATGGAAAGTGGAATGGATGATGTATGCAAAATATGGTGTGTAGCAATTGTAGAATAGAACCATGAAAATTTTTTTTGTAATTGATGGATTTGCAACATAGTATTGAATGTATTTTAAATTTTTTGTCATAGTATTGGACTACAGTTATTTTTTGATTTTCTCTTTTCTACCTTGTTTGAGAATTACATAGAGCCATTACAAATATTTCCCCATATTACGTTTTCCTCCCATTTTTTCCCTCCTCGTGTGTGAAATAGAAAATTTTGAAAGGTTACGGAAAAGAAGAAAATATAGTGTACACGCCAAGACACTGCTAGTGACGAAAGTGGTGTTTTCAGGGAGAATAAGTGGCAGCGGATTCAGATGGGGGTTTCGTAGGCCCCCTTTGGGATCACCTCGACGTTTCGACTTCTTTTGATCGTGAAGGATATGGGCAGCCATGGTACTTAGCTAATTGGTGTGACAGGGGAGAGCTGTGAATCTGCTGACAGAATCATTAGTTGCTGTTGAACAATCCCTTTATGAAAAGCTAAAGGATGGGATGCATATGCAGTACATGAAGAAAATACTGTATTAGCCCCTTTTTTATAAAAAAAAAAAAAAAAAAAGATCCAGCAAAATTAAATCTGATTTGATTATTTAAATAGGTACTAAATGTATAAAACTGAATGATAATAATGAGAATTAAAGAATCAATTTTAGCTTAAAAAAAGAAAATCATTAAAATTCTTACCCAAAACGGACAAATAATCTCATAAAATCCTAATCTATTGCTGATATTTTCATTCAGGGATTATAAATGATACTAACGATCATCATATAACAATCAATTCATACATATAATCTTAAAAAGAAGAAAAAAGAAAATTGGAAAAGATGTCCCTCACAACTCTCCCTGAGATAGGTTGCTGTAGACAGAGGTTAGGTCTTGCTGACTGACCTGGAAAAATTGCATGTCCTAAGCCTATGGGTTGATGTGTTGCTTACTGTTGGGCTGAACAAATCTCACGGACAGTACTGATAAATCT
>NC_051387.1:3822143-3832143 GCF_015228065.2 Penaeus monodon | reverse complement strand
CAACTACACAAAAAATACATCAACAAACAACACACAACACAATACATATATATACATATAATATATATATATATATATATATAAAATATATATATATATATATATATATATATATATATATATATATATATATATATAAAATATAATAATATATACTATATATAATATATATATATATAATATATATATTATATATATATATATATATATATATATATATATATATATATATATATGTAAATGCATACATTTGTATTTACACATATATTCTTCAATAGGTTGAACCTTTGGATTTTGGTTAAACCTGAATTTCAAAGGCTTCATAAGTCCTGTAACCACACATGGTCAAAGATGCTGCAGTTAAACAAATAATCATGATGAATAATTAAATGATTAAAGCTAATAATATATTTTTTTAATGAGAATCCATGCCTGTGATTCATGTAAAAGAAATGTACTTGATTTCCCTAAAGATAATTGGCAACTAACTCTGACAAAGACAACATATTAGTGATATAGTTAACCCATGGTGAATTATTTCAGTAAAAATAAGGACAAATTGGGGTATGAAAGACATTCCCACATCAGACCATGAAAAAAAAAGCATATTGATCATGGAGGAACTTTGAAAGCAGCAAGAAACTCAAGGATTCTGAAAGCTTTTTTTTTTCTCTCTCTCTTCTTTCTTTTCTTTTTTTCCTTTTTTTTGACACAAAGGATATCCAGCTCTTGAGTTTTCTTTATTTCCTTTTCATCCTTGTAGTGAAGGAAACTCTACCTTGCCTGAGACAAAGCAAGAAGTAGGAGTTGGCACAGGTACGGGGCAACACTGCAGATGGGACTTGCCTACAACACCCTTGGTTTGGTCTATACAGTCTGTACAGTTCATGCATTGCTGTTGGGATCATAGGAACTGAGATCATCCGCAATCACTGTATTGCTATCTCGAATGTGATAGCAGTATATGACCGATTCAAAATGATAGAATGTATGGTACTGATTGTTTGATGAGATTTTTTGTGTATTAAAAAAAAAAAAAAATGGTATGGTATCTGTGATGTTTATTGGGAAATCTCATTTTCTGTGATCTCAGATAATGGTGCAAGTAGTTTTGCATATATATATGGTTGCACAGCCTCCTGCACAGTTTTTCCTGCACAGCACGCTGCCCTGCAACAAAGTGGTGTGATGTTTGAATTTCACAGAAGTTTTATGCAATTAACAATATTTATATATCCTGCCAAATTTTATTATCACTTATCTGGTGGAAAAAAAGGTACATACACATGAACATGATTATGTTTTGAAGAAAACAGAACAACAAAACTTATTATATTATTTCACCACATAAACAATATTACATCTACATTATTAGTAACTTGTAGTGAATTAGCATAGCACTTTTACTGTATCTTTGATCATGGAAGAAAGACAACATTGCCACCTTTTGTAGGAGATTGCTTTTAAAAATAAAGACTGTACTATTCCTAGATGCTTTGAGCTAATATGTGTGTGTGTGTGTGTGTGTGTGTGTGTGTGTGTGTGTGTGTGTGTGTGTGTGTGTGTGTGTGTGTGTGTGTGTGTGTGTGTGTGTGTGTGTGTGTGTTTATGTACATGTGCGCATGTGTATGTATGTGTGTTTGCATGTGTATGAATGTGTGTTTGCATGTGAGTGTGTATTTGTACATATGTGCATGTGAGTGTGGGTGTATGTGCCAGTGTGTGTTCGAGTGCATGTGTATATACAAGTGCAAGTGCATGCATTGTGTGTGTGTGTTTGTGAATGTATAAATTTGTATGTGTTTGCATATGTGTGTTTGTATGTGCTTTTTTGTTGGTGTCCACACAGATGCATGGATTTGTTTTAGTATTTGATAGTGTATATATGTATATAAAAGTATGCATGTGTGTGAAAGTGCAAGTATGTAAGTGTGTACATGCATGTGTGTGTGTGTGTGTGTGTGTGTGTGTGTGTGTGTGTGTGTGTGTGTGTGTGTTGTGTGTGTGTGTGTGTGTGTGTGTGTGTGTGTGTGTGTGTGTGTGTGTGTGTGTGTGTTTTGTGTGTGTTTATTTGTGTGTGTGTGTATGTGTGTGTGTGCATATGTGCGTGTGTGCGTGTGCATGGGGAGGTGCATTTGCAAGCATTTATATGTATGTGCATAAAGACTGTGTTCAAATGTGTGTGATTGGGTTTATGACTGTAGGGTATGTATAAATCTTCATTTGTAAGTATATATATAAAAAAGCAATAATTGAAATTATCATAATTTCATAAGATATATCAATTAAATTCTTCCTAATCTTTACCTTCTTACTAAACCAACCTTTACAAACCATCCTAGTAAACACTCATACAAGTAGTTTCAAATCTAGTGCATTTTATTTTGCTCACACACCTGACTATTCTTACAGTGTTACTGTGAGTGATTTTGTTGTCTTAATTATATTTTTGAAAGGTAATATGAAAGCTGAATACTAAATTTTGATATTGATATGCTTTCCTTATGTGAAAAAAAGGCACTTCAAAACCTTTTTTTCTTTTGTCTTTGTAGGTGTTCGGATGGCACAGGAAATACTTCGCGGTGTGGAACAGCTGCTGGACTCTGAGATGGGTGAACTGAGAAGGCGAACAGCTGCAATGTCCTCACGTTTGAGGTTTTTGGGTCGAAGTGACGCTTCCTCAGACTGCACAAGCAACATTAGTAGCCCAAGTAGTACTTCCAGCAGTGGGAACAGTAGCAACAGTGGCATGAGTGGTAGCAGTAGCGACAACAGCCCAAAGGTTCACACTACACACATCATTGTCACCACACTGGAAGATGATCAGCCGCAGGAGGAGAAGTCAGTGAGAGGTCTGAAGACAGGTCCCTTGCATGGAGAATCTGATCACATGCCAGGGACTCTAGGGACTGGACGAGCTCGAAGTGAACCTCCATTTGCGGGTGAAGAAGGCCTTTATCGTGCCCGGTCATGCCCGGGACTGCCAAGACCCACAGGAACGTCAGAAGGCAATGAAACGGTTGCCGCCTTAGTCTCAGATTTACAGTTAGTGCGCCTCCGTGGCTCTCGTCCTCAGGCATCAAGAGAAAAATTCTTTAATCGATATTCTTGCGGAGCTTTAGATGCTCAGCAAACGACATCTGCTTCAGCATTTGAATCCTGTCCAGACTTTGGCAACCTTCGTCCCTGTGTGCGTGAGGGTGACTCCATCCATTCCTCATCCTCCTCCATCTCTTCAACTCACTCTTCTTTCACGCGCCTCCTGCAAGTGTCATGAGTCATCCTCAAGATAGCAAAGTTCAAGTGTATATTACTTATAACGGGGTGTGAAAATCTAGTGCAACATGTCTTGGTGAGCATGAAAGCCATCAAGTTTAATTTGTAGTTGTAATTTATGAAAAAAAAAGAGTTTTAAGCCAGTACAGAATAGAACCTTCAGGTAAAAATTAAGTACCAGATGTGACTGATACTTGGCAGCTTGTGCATGGACCTTGGGTGTTGTTGAAGCAGATAAGCAGATAATTACATGTGTTAGTGGTGGCAATGTTATGCAGTATATGCCATCCTTGTGACTAAACATGACCCGTTCCTAAATGTAAGACTTAATAAGTGCCGCAGATTAGGTTGAATATTACCTGAAATATACCACTTGGTGAACACTTTAGTTCAAGATGCTGGCACACACGTGTAGATTTTTCTCTGTATAGTGGTGAGGGCCCCTACACACTAGTCGCATGCGGAACTGGAGTAGAGAAGCAAGCTTGTATGATAATGAGGATATGCATATTATTTTATTTTAATATTTTCATAGATAACCTGATTTGTACATTGATAAAAAAAATGTAGAGATTAAATGTTATATAATCAATATTGATGATGCATTCAAGGGTATGTTTTGAATATTTTGTTCAATTATTCATACTAATATAGCATTACTACTATGAAGAATTGATGTCATACAGGTAATTACACAGGTAACTTAAAAATAAAGTGTAAGAGAGTACAGGTGACTTCTCTGGCTCTAACGTTGTGGTTTGCAAATATCCTCACTTGTTACTTAATTGTCTACCAGTTTATTGGGAGGGGCCCCATGTGTTACATGTAAATACCTAGAATATATTTGAATCACTTTAAATTATTAAACTTCATTGGACTTACCTTATAGACTCAGGCAGCAAGCAGTACATATAATGCTGATGTTGTATATAGATACCTAGATTACTAATTTTAACAGTATGGTAATCCACTAAGATGACTTAGTTGACAAGACATGACTGACTGGAGGTGGGAATAAGACAAGAGATTGGCCATAAAAAGAAAAAAAAATGCTAGTTTGCATAGCACTAAGATTTATCATACCTATAGCATATCAAGAGAGCTTTGGCCTTATATTTTGATTTCCCAGAGTCAGTATAAGGAGTAAAAAACAGGTTAATGAATATATGTTCATGTATTATTGTACAGGTACTATCAGGAAGTGTATTGATAACTGATTTTGGGGTTTTAAGATATAAGCACGTTTGCTTCTCTCCTGACCTTGAAGGTATATATCTTTGATGAAAAATAGTTTCGTTAAATTATATACTCTCTTAAAGAAAGGTTTAAATTCATTTCCTAATTTGATTATGTAAAGTGTTTACTCAACAGCTTTTTTGTGAATCTGAAGATTAAAAAAGGTCTAACATTTTTTAATTTGGTTACCATTACATTTGTGAAAAGCAATTGAAACTGGAAATGTACTAAAGAATATTTTTGTGATGGAAGATGTGTTAAATAGGATATGATATAATCTTATGTGCATGTATAAAATTTACTGAACTACAAGCATTAGGTCCACCACTTCCAAGGTATAAATTAAGGCCTGCAAAGAAAGCTTGTAATTCTTGATAGCAAATACTATTCAGTATTTTTATTATTATTATTTAAATCTAAGTTGTCAGTGACTGGCTAGAGTACTTACACAAGCCTTAAACTTAAAAGACCGTGAAAGTCAAAGACAAAAGGCAAGGAGACCGATGACTATTTCTTTACTTTGCTAAGCATTTACCGTAGTCAGTTTCTCAAGTGTAACGTTTTAGTGTTTGTGCGTATAACACGGGGATTGGTTACCATATTGTAATTTTAAGTTTGCAAGAGCATTCTTCTTTTCTTTTTTTTCTTTTTTATTTATTTCCCATTAACTTTGGACAAAATTGTAAGAAAGTGGTTAAGTATATTTGTATATATTTGTTAATTATGCAAGAATAACACTGTTTGCTTTTCTTAATAGGTGAAATAATTTGGCTGTGAGCTTCGGAATATTATTTCTTGGAGTGATATTTCAGATTTTTGGAATTGGTAAAGCTGCACTTATATCATTGTATGTGAATTCCTGATTTTTGATTTTTATTTTCTTTGTGATTGAGCCTATGACTGTATCATGTATATCAAGTTCAACGTATTGACTACTGGAGGTATCATTGCTTTAAGTTGCAGGATGTTGCAGAATAAGACATTTATGCTCTCATGATGCTGTTTGATCCTTGTTTTGACTGCTGTGTGATTGATATGTTCAGTTGGTACTTTCCTTTGGTTTCTGTTATTTGTTATCTTATGTTTAAAAAAGAGGATATTGTGGAAGCAATCAAATCTGGATCAAAGCATATTTTGATAACCAATTTGTATGTCTCTTAACCAAAATGAGGTTAGGATTTCACCTTTTCCTTTTATTATAAGTAGAAAGACATTGTGAAGGTATTCTGTACTTACACATAAATCTAATGCAAGGAAATATTCAAAATGAGAAGGCTTTTTATGTTAACTCATTATTCATTTTTTCCTGTTTTTCTTTTTCTTTTATCCTATTCCATCTTACCATTTGTAATTTGCAGACTATAGAGGCTATGCTTTCAAAGATTTTTGGACATTGGCATTAAAGGTTAATAGTGAGGCTTTATTTTAGATTTAAGTATAGAAGGTGCCGAGTGAAGTTGAGCTGACGTTATCACTGTTCAGAAAAGACGCTGTGGTAAAGGTGAAGAGGCTCTTTGATTTCATCTTTGCTTTCTTGCGAGGACAAGTTGTGATTTTTTTATCTGGGTTACGTGGGAGAGCATAGCAAGTCCCTTTGAAAAGATTGAAAAACTAAAGACTTAAAGCGGAAAATGATCTGCGGATATGCATTGAGAAAGGTTTTCTCTTTTTTTTATTTAATTTTAAAAGTAAAGATACATTTTTGGTACTAATAAAAAAAAAAGATTGTTGAAGATTTTGTATACTTTACAGATAAAAAATCAAAGTGAAGGGAATTGTTAATGTTAATCTTTGGAACAGCAGCTCTAAGCTTGGCAGTGACTTGAGTGTGTGTATGTGTGTGTGTGTGTGTGTCTGTATGTTCTGTGTATGTGTATGGCACAATTCTAAGATGGCTTACCAATTAAATGCCTTTACACTTTGATTGTTAAACCATACAATTGCCCTCTTCTTAAATTTAAAGATATTTTGTATGTTATCTGTAATGTGTAATTTTAAATTCCACAAAAGTTTGTAAGAGGCAGAAAAGAATGTACTTAAAAGGGGTAAGATGATTTCATTACAATGTTCTGTGTTAATACACTTAGGGATTTACTTTGGAATGTGGTTATGATTTGGTGTTTGTCATCCCATATTCATTAAAAAGTTTGTGCTTTACACTTCTGTGAATTTACTGGAATCAAAAGGTGTTCTGTTAGTTTCCCCTCAAACACATTCATTTGACACATTAACTAAGATCAAATTCATGAGATCATTACCCACTGATTCATAAATTAGAAAGAGCATAGGTACTGCCATACCAATTTTGCCAGTGAACACCTGAACAAGGTTTTAGGACAATGAGATTAACCAGTTTGATTTCATATATATATATATATATATATATATATATATATATATATATATATATATATATATATATATATATATATATACATATATATATATAAATTATGTAATTTTTTTTTTCTTCAGTTTAGACTTCTCATATTTTGAAATGGGTGCAATGTTTTATGGTTTATATTTTGGAGTTATGTATAATATAAGAATGAAAAAAAACATGTAATTGGATTGAAACTTGAAATTATATATATATTATATATATATATATATATATATATATATATCTATAATATTATTAAATTTTATATATATATATATATATATATATATATATATATATATATATATATATGAAAGTATATTGTTTCAAAATCATTAAAGTAGAGGTTGTCTTCACTGAAACCAAAATAAGAAAGCACAATTACTACGTGACATGTACAAGACAGGCTTCTTATGCTGCCTTATGACTATGATATTATTATATTGGAAAAGAAGAAATCTTGTCAAACTGCATTCTCCATGTGAAACTCTCTAGCTAAAACCTTGTGTGTTAAGGCAACTTTGAGACTTAGCAACTAACATGCCCTCTATATACCATATCTTTCATATCATACCATCCTCCATGAAGCTCTGATACCCCATGTTATAAAATTTTTTTCCTTTTTTTTATCCTTATAAATGGCTTGAGTTTTTTTTTTCTCATTATATTTTATTCAGTAGCCTTTCCTTTAGTCTCATTATGGGTTCTGAATTCATTTTTTTGCGCCGAGATCCCTCACAATCCCCCTTGTCTTCAAATATGTTTCATAAACATATTTTAGCCCTCCAGTGAATATTAGTATTTAGTGATTACGTTGAATATTTGACATTAAAAAAAAAAAAAAAAAAAAAATCTTGGGCTCAGTTTGTCCTGCACTGTTACGGTTAACACTCATATTAAACTTCTTACTGGTTAACAAAACCAGTAAATAAAATGTTACATGACAATTTACTCTTTTCTTGTTTATCCTTCTGTGTACAGTATGGAAGCAGAGGTTATTTTCAGGTGGAAGCAGAGGTTATTTTCAGGATTTTATTAAATCTACAGGAGATATAACAAATGTCTAGCATGTAGATCTGAGAGTGTAAGAAGCATATTGTTCCGAGTTCAAATTTCCTCTAGTAAGATTATCCGCAATTTTTGCTTCTTCCTTAATTTGCTTTGATATATATTTTGAATCCTCCACTTAGTGAACCAGGAACACTTGTCAGAGTTATGATATCAAGTGGTAGAAGCATAAATACATCCACCTTCAGTCTCAGAGTTGCTAATCTGTATTGCAGCTGAATTATATTCTAAGTGTTAAAGAAGCATTAGATATTTAAGTTATTTGGATACGTGCTGATCACCCTGTAATGCTATTGGTAAGGGATGACTTGATTTTCAAGAATAAGCCATGGCATGCATTGTGTCATGATTAATAAAAAAAAAAAAAAAATACACAAGAAAAACAAAACAAAAACAGTTTTACACAAAAATTCATTTATAGATTTTTCCTCAAGTGGAGAAAGAAGTGCAGATAACGTACCTTGTACTTACTAATGATAGACAGTCTTTCATGATATGTCTGTGACTAAGTGTTCTAAAAATAGTACTGATTCATATTCAAAGAAGTAGATATATTTCATAAATGTGTTTATAACCCAGTGCAAATACACTAAAACATTGACTTTTTATGCGGAAACCTTCAATATGATGTTATCTATGCTTTCATTCACAATTTACCATGTTAATGGAAATGCCAGTTATAGCAAAAGAATGAAATTTATTTCTTTACATAATGAATATCTATATTTTTTCGTGCAAAAATTTGATTCGATAAGCAGCATTCATTATTTTGTACCCGAAATAAAACTGTAGATAAATACTTTAGTGTACAGATTGTGGAGCTGGTAATAGAAAACTTGCCAGTAATTACCCCTTCAAAATGGTTATGTTACAATCAGCAGGATTATGCAAAGAACCTTACTGAGTGTGATTCGAAAGTTTATGAAAGGGATCACATGGGCCAGAAACTAATTCATAGGTTTGGGCTATGATCCCACATTTGTTGGATTTCCTAGCTCCTTTCTCTCTGTTTCTATATATGTAGGTATGTTTGGGTGTTAGGTACAAGTTTCTTTAACTCGTTTTTTCTAGTTTGGTTACGAGATAGATAGATGATACATGTATAAACACACACACATACATATATACACATTTTGTTATATAAACACACACACTCACATTTTAGTATATAAATACTCACACACACACACACACACACACACACACACACACACACACACACACACACACACACACACACACACACACACACACACACACACACACACACACACACACACACACACACACTGTAAGAGCCGGAATGATGGGCTCTACAAGAGTATGGTAGGTGGCGAGCTTAGGGTGTAAGGTAGACGACCAAGATGTAATGACTCCTTTTATTATATATTATGATGGAGTACGGCTGCGCCAAGGAGCGAGGTGTTGCTCCTTGGCTCCCCGCAGGGAGTCTGCCTGCCATCTCCTACAGTGGTCTAAAGATGGGCATAGATCACGTGCTTAACATATGACAATCATTGGTGATGAAAGGTACTGTTACAACAATGCATAGCTCTGTGGAAGGGGATAGACAACACAACATTGGAATGTCTAGTGTGGCAACGAGAGACGAACAAACAGGTAAAGCAATGGACACACTTATATGTATGTGTGTGTGTGTGGGAATATAGGCATGTGACAATACATAAGATTACGTTTATGTATTGTCACATGCCTATATTCCCACACACACACACATACATATAAGTGTGTCCATTGCTTTACCTGTTTGTTCGTCTCTCGTTGCCACACTAGACATTCCAATGTTGTGTTGTCTATCCCCTTCCACAGAGCTATGCATTGTTGTAACAGTACCTTTCATCACCAATGATTGTCATATGTTAAGCACGTGATCTATGCCCATCTTTAGACCACTGTAGGAGATGGCAGGCAGACTCCCTGCGGGGAGCCAAGGAGCAACACCTCGCTCCTTGGCGCAGCCGTACTCCATCATAATATATAATAAAAGGAGTCATTACATCTTGGTCGTCTACCTTA
>NC_051387.1:3792048-3794548 GCF_015228065.2 Penaeus monodon | reverse complement strand
TAGAAATAAGATAAAAGGAAGATGACAGTTGTGACGTGAGGGATCTCCAGCCTCGAAGATTCGGTGTCTCGAGAGGCCTGCTGAGCGAAACACTTGCATTCTGTAAACCCCAAGTCTTATCACTATTGAACCGTCCTCGACTCCATTCTCTGCGACTCTGAAACGGGCTTCGAAACAGAAAATGAAACACGTAACAAAGCATAACTTCCATTTATGTATCTGAATGACTTTTTTTTCTTTCTTCTTTCTTTTTTTTTCTTTTCTTTTTTTCCTTTTCTCTTGTTTTATATACTAGGGAGGGGATGGGTACGGCTATAATTGATCGTGCACTATGAATCGAGATGGAACAAAGTGCTTTGCGTTCTTCCACTCAAACAATGTTATGAAGGCTTAAAAAACACACACACACACAATAAAATCTAAAAACAAAACAAAACAGAGACTGTGCTACGATAATATAAGTTCTTGGTGAAAAAACTGCGATGAACACAATCTGTGGCGAACGTTTTTTTTTTCTCTCTCTCCTTTTTCTCGTAGCCACTTTTATAAATATGGTACGTAATGCCTCTGAACTGAGGAAAAAATGGAGAGAAAAAATGTTTTATGTACGATACGATATTTTGTGAATAATGTCCAACACGTACGTTAACTGGTTTCATAATGTATTGAACACTTCAAGAGCGTCTCTTAAATTGCGTAACAGCCACTCTATATTGTGTATTGAAGTTTGTAAAGGTAGAGTTGCTTTTTTGCAGATCAGTTTTAGTTTATTGTTATGATTTTTGATACACATAATCGTCACTCTTTCCCCACTTCCTATTGCTTTATATATATATCTATATATCTATATCTATATATCTATATATATACATATATATATGTATTATATATGTATATATATATATATATACATATACATATATACACACACACATACCCATCTGTGCGTGTGCGTGTGTGTGTGTGTGTGTGTGTCTGTGTGTGTGTGTGTGTGTGTGTGTGTGTGTGTGTGTATGTGTGTGTGTGTGTGTGTGGTGTGGTGTGTGGTGTGTGGGTGCTGTGCGTGTCGCTGTGTGCGTGTACGTGTGCGTGTTGTGCGTGTGTGTGTAGTGCGTGTGTGTGTGTGTGTGTGTGCGTGTGTGTAAAGACATAAATTCCTTTTCGTAGTCTAACTCGAAGTCCCCTGTTCTTATTTATTACATTCCCCCTTTCCCTCTGTTTATCTACCCATCACAGCCTCTGCTTATGCATCTGCCTGTTCTCCCATTTAACACTCGGACACTCTCCCTTCTCCCTTTCCCTCCTCCTCTCTCCCCCTACCCCTCTCCCTTTTCCTCCTCCTCCTTCTTTCGCCTTCTTCCCTCTTCCCCAATTCCTGCTCTCCTGGCAATATTCTAATATCCTTTTTTTCTCTCCTTTTTTTCTGAGGATTTCTTTTTTCAATACTTCTTTTCTGGGTTCCTGTGTGATCCTCTCTAATGAGGATGTAAGATTTAATCACAAGTCTTTGCGTTGGTCCCCCTTTCCAGCGAGGTGCTCTGTCGCCCGTGTCCCTCGCCTGGTCTGTGTACCCAAGTCCTGCTCCCCTCGGTGTCCTTCGGCTTCCCTGGGCGTCCCTCGGCTCCCCCTCGGTGTCTCGTACCTCCCTTTGGTGTCCTTCGGATTCCCTCGGTGTCCCTTGGTGTCTCCCGGCTCTCCCTGGGCGTCCCTTGTCTTCCCTCGGTGTCCCTTAACTCTACCTGGTGTCCTTCGGCTCTCCTTGGGCGTCCCTTATCTCCCACTGGGAACCTTGGCTTCCCCTGAGGCCCTTGACGCTCCCTAGATTTCCCTACGTGTACTTTTAATATACGCTCTGCTTTCCTGTATATATCTAGGTATTCCCTTGTCCTCTGCGTGGCCGTAAATATTCCATCTGTCGCTAAATTTTGGGGGTGTTTCTCTCTCTTTTACTCTCTTCGTGTGTCTGTTTTCTCTTTTTCTTTCTTTCTCTCTCTCTGTCTGTTTCTCTCTCTCCCTCTCTCTCTTTAACTTTCTTACCTCATCCCATATACTCCATGCCTCCCCCTCCCCCTATCTCCACCATACCTCTCCCTCTTTCCTCCATCTCCCCCATGCCTCCCCAGCCCCCTCCCCTCCCTCTCCACCATACTTCTCCTCCTTTCCTCAGCTCCCACATGCCTCTCCCCCATTCCCCCCTCTCCATCTGCTCCCCTCTCCACCATACCTCTCCCCTTTTCCTTCGTCTACCCCATGCCTCTCCCCCAGCTCCCCCCTCTCCATCATGCCTCTCCCCCAGCCCCCCCCTCTCCATATTGTTAGTCCCTCCTTTTAAAATCGTCCCAAAACAGCTTCCCCATTTTCGTCCTTCATTAAGGGCGCCGCACTTTATCTCAACGGACACGGACTCTATCATCTCGCATAAACTCAACGCTCTTCTTTTTTCTTCCCCTCTCTCTCTCTCTCAATCTCTCTCCTCTCCCTCTACCTCTCTCTCTCTTTA
>NC_051387.1:3782048-3789548 GCF_015228065.2 Penaeus monodon | reverse complement strand
CCTCTCTCCTTTCCTCTCCTCCCCTCCTCTTTTTCTCCCTCTCCCTCTCTCCTACCATTTCCTTCTCCCCGTCTCTCCATTCCCCACCTCCCTTTCCACCAATTACCTCTCCCTCTTCCTCCCGCTCTCCGTCCGAGCCTAAATCATTGATTCACAGGAATAACAAGCAGAGATATCGGTAATGGCGCCCGCTGTTCTTACCGTCAATGGCGCCCGTTATCCCCCGAGTTAATTCCCACAACGATGCGAAATTTTCCGTAATGTCGCTGCTCCGGTCACTCGGCTGCGGCGGCGACTCCATAACCGTACATAAACGGCAGGTTCATGAACGCAACAGGATCTCTTTACCGCCTCGAAGCCCCCCCGTTCACTCCAGCGTTGTTGTCGCGGGTTTAAGCGGACGCAACCTGGGAGGCTGTTGGCTCGGCCGCGTTCGCTTTGAGACGTGGCCGCGCGGTGGGGAAATTGGGTGGTTTCTTCCTTTGGGTTAATTTTGCCGATCGTTCCTTTTTTTTTTTTTTTTTTTGGCTGTCTGTCTGTCTGTGTCTGTGTTTCTCTTTCTCTATCTGCGTCTGTGTCTGTATCTGTCTGTGTCCGCGTTTGTGTCTTTGTCTGTATCTGTCTGTCTGTCTGACTTTGCCTGTTTGTCCGTTTCTTTCTCTCTCTTTCTCTCTCTTTCTCTCTCTCCTCCCCTCCCTCCCTTCTCCCTCTCCCTCTCCTCATCATAAAAACGAAAACCAAGACCTTGCTAGACATCAAAAAACAAATTTCAAAATCCAAATCAATAAACAAAACAGGAACCACATACACCATTTCAAAAAAAAAAAAAAAAAAAAAAAAAGATAAACAAAAAATATAAATAATAATAATAAATAAAAATGATTATAAACCCATAAATAAACCTATAATCATAAACTTACCATCATAAACAACTCCTTTATCAAACATATCTCATTGTAGCCTCGTCTTCCGTTCCAAATCGGCGCATGATTAGCACTCACCTGTCAGCGCAGGAAACAAGGTAATCGGGGGTGGGTCGTCGCAGGTAACGAGGTAATCAGGGGGTCGTCACTTCAACATGGCGTTTGAAGTGAGTCGACATTTCTCCCGCCAACTCACTTCCAGCGACTGTGAGAGGAGGCGATTCCCGGAGGCGATTCCCGGAATGTGGTTCCCGGAGGCGATTCCCGAATGTGGTTCCTGGATATAATTCCCGGATGTGATTCACGGATGCGATTTCCGGATGCAATGCCCGGTTGCGATTCCCAGTTGCGATTCTTTACATGTCTGTTTATCTACCTATCTGTCTATATTATCTATCATTCTATCTGTTGTTTTTGTCTATATGATATGTGATATATTTCAGATATCTATCCTCCAGATCAAGGAAATACAAACAATCACTGAGAAAAACAATACAGATCAAACTCAACATGCACTTACTTAGAGCAGGCAAGAGGTGGGTGCGTCCGGTGTGTTTACATGCGAGCGAGTGTCTGTTTCGAATCGGGTTTGTAAAAATTTCGAAGCTGAGGTATATCCCACTACTTTTTCCTAATTTACCATTATGGAAGAAAACGTAATTTATGGTAATGACTTAAGGGAAGTTGTTCTTCGAAGAATATCCGAAGAAATGCAATATATCCAAGTAGTTTTATGGAGAAGAGTTTAGATGCTTTGGTTCGGAGTACATTCGAGCCAGTCTAATGGATGCTTTCGGATTCCCAGCCGTTATTGAATTGCATTTAATCTTGCTCTAGTTAGACATAGGGTATCGTTATGTGTCAAGATGAGTAGCTTACAAAGCAGCCTTGGTTACTGTTG
Source organism: Penaeus monodon (assembly GCF_015228065.2). Taxonomy (NCBI): domain Eukaryota; kingdom Metazoa; phylum Arthropoda; class Malacostraca; order Decapoda; family Penaeidae; genus Penaeus; species Penaeus monodon. Next base: position 3,787,724 of record NC_051387.1, on the reverse strand, counting down.
TATGGAGATTACATATCTATACTTAAGATTCTGAGAGAGAGAGAGAGAGAGAGAGAGAGAGAGAGAGAGAGAAGAGAGGAGAGGAGAGGGGAGAAAAGAGAGAGAAGAGAGGAGAGAGGAGAGAGAGAGAGAGAGAGAAAGGGGGGGAGAAAAAAAAGACAGATTGACAAAGAGATAGAAAGAGAGAGGAAGTGAGAGTAAGAAGCAGAGAAACAGAGGGATAGAAAAAAAATTGTATTTATGCATTTCCATGAGCTATTTCCAAATCTTTTATGAAGACGAAACGGTGTGATTCGTTATCTCGAATCTTCACTATGACTCGAGCAGATATGGAGTCGGTCAGAAATATACTTTTTTTTAATTGATGACGGAAATGGTATTAGATATTAACACTGATAGATACACTGGCCACGTGTATGCTAGATGGCAATTTGGGATATCCTGAAGACTTGCGTATATGACGACGTCTGGTGGCAATTTTCCCTTGCGCATATTCTACAAAGGATTAATCACGCATATTCAAACAAACAAAATAATAATAATAACAAAATTTTCAAAATTATACGGAAAGGAATGGTAGTGAAGTTTATATTGTATGCATACACACACACACACACACACACACACACACACACACACACACACACACTTACACACTTACACACTTACACACATACACACATACACACATACACACTTACACACATACACACATACATACATACATACATACATACACAAAATACACACATAACATAACTATACATACATACATACATCTTTTAACGGTAGGTTCATGTCTGAGCCGCCGTGGTCACAGCATGATACTTAGTTTTTTCATGCTGTGATGCTCTTGGAGTGAGTACGTGGTAGGGTCCCCAGTTCCTTTCCACGGAGAGCGCCGGTGTTACCTTTTAGGTAATCATTCTCTCTATTTTATCCGGGCTTGGGACCAGCACTGACTTTGGGCTGGCTTGGCCACCCAGTGGCTAGGTAGGCAATTGAGGTGAAGTTCCTTGCCCAAGGGAACAACGCGCCGGCCAGTGACTCGAACCCTCGAACTCAGATTGCCGTCGTGACAGTGTTGAGTTCGACGCTCTAACCATTTGGCCACCGCGGCCTTACATACATACATACATACACACACATATATATATATAATAATAATATAATATATATATATAATATATAATATACACTCACACACACACACACACACACACATATATATATATATATTATATATATATATATATATATATATATATATATATATATAGACTCACTGTTAGCAGTATATAATATTTCTTAGTGTAAACTGTATCCATGTAAAGAAAATTAATTATGTGTCAAAATCGGCTGCAAAATGCTATTGTGTTTTTAGGACAGACGTCAAACCATTGCGAAAGATAAGTCTAGTTATGATATCTTAATCATAAATTATCATTATTATTATTATAATCCCTATTATTATTTCTATATCATTATTCATTATCATTATTAATCCTATCATCATTATTCATTATCATTATATTATTATCATCACCATTATCATTATTAATGCTATTACTACTATTTTGATTAATTATTATTTTTATAGTCGTTATTATAATTATAATTGCTATTATTATTATCATCATCATCGTTCTTCTTTATTATTTTGTTTTTATTATTGTTATCATTATTATCATTGTTATTATTGTTACTATTATATCTACTGTTATCACCATTATCATTATAATCATTATCATAATTATTATCATCATCTACATCATTATTATTACTGTCATTATTATTGTTACTATCATTATCATTATTAATCATTCTTATTATCATTAATATTATCATCATCAGTAATAGTATCATTATTATTATTATCATTAACATTATTGCTATCATTATTGATATTATGTTTTTTAATCTCTATTACTATTATCATTTTGTAAGCAAATACTATGCTAGCCCTGTCTTGTTATTCGCATTTTTATTATATCTTCATATATATATTTCATATCTTTTCATATAATCTTTTCATATTTTTTCATATTCTTTCTTACTTCCTTCATTTCTCTCTTTCTTTAGCTTCTACCTGCAGCGTAATTACCTCATCGTCATTATCTTATCGTGATAGATAACGCGAGGAATTATCTTCACGATCGCCGGCACCTCTTAGGATTTATACATTTTTTCTTCCATTAATAATAATCATCAAGTCTAAAATTATTTCGTCTACCTTAGAAAATATCTCCTAATAACATCAATTTAATATGAGTGAAAGGAAGACAGGGTAATCAATCAACGTCATTTGTTTATTTTTTTAAACCTTTTTTTTACACTTTGTAATAAGTACTCTCGAAAATTTAATTATTAGCAGCCTTGGACAGATTGCATTAGTTGCTGACGTCATTGCAATAGCTCAAGTGAATTAAGGGGGGGGGGGGATGACACGTCTAAAATAACGGCAATTATTGCTAACCAGTTGATAGGCATACTACTGCAATGCTCGTGTGTGGAAGAGTTAGTCTGTTTGTTGTTAGATTGGCTTTTTTTTTTCTCTCTTTACTTCACTACTACTAATAATTACTATATTTTTTCCTTCTCCTCTCCTTCCTCTTTCCTTCTCTTTTGTGTATTTCTTCATCTCCTTACTTCTCCTACTGTGTTTTAATTATTTATTTTTATTCTTTATTTTCTTTAAGTATCTGTCTTTATTCTCCTTTATTTCTCCTCCTAATTATTCGTCCGCTTTCTTCCTCCTTTTCTTCTTTTTCGTTCATCATCTATTCGTTCTCAGCTTTCTCCTTTCCCCTTCATCTACCTTCTTTCTCCTCGCTCCTCTCCTTATTCCTCTTTTCTCTTCTCCCACTCTTCATCCTCCTTTTCATTCTTCTCTCTCCTTTACTTATTCCTTTCTCTTCTTCTCCTCCTCTTCCTCCTCCTCCTCTTCTTCTACTTCTCTTCTCTCCTTTTTCTCCTTCTCCCTGTTTGCTCTCTCCACTTACCTGCTTTTTTCTCCCCTTCCTTCTTTTATTATTATTTATTATTTATATATTTATTTGTTTGTTTGTTTGTTGTTATATTGGCATCCCCCATCTTCTTCTTCTTTTTTCTTATTCCCTTTCTTTCTCTCATTTCGTTTTCCTTTCTTTTTCCCTTCTCTGTCCTCCCCACTTACCTATTTACCCATTTTTCTCCTCCCCATTCTTCCTTCTTCCCTTCCTTTCCTCTCCTTGTCTTCCCCACTCACCCAGTTTATCACTTTTCTCCTCCTCCTCTTCCTTCTTTCTCTCTTCCCCTCTCTTTTCTCTCTTTCCCCATTTACCCATTTTTAAAATCTCCTTCTCTTACTCCTTCCCTTCCCCTTTCTCATCCTACTCTTCCCTTTTTCCCCTTTCTCTCCTTCCTTCTCCCTCTTCTGGCCTCCCCATTTACTCACTTACCTACTTACCCATCGGCTCCTTGCCTGTTTTCCACTCCCTTTCCCTTCCCTCTCTGCTCTCCCCATTTACCCACTTTTCTCCTTCTCCTCTTCCTCTATTCCCTTTCTTTCCATCGTTTCTCCTCTCTTGCCTCTCCACTTACCCACTTACTCACTTACCCACCGCCTCCCTACCTGTCTTCTTCCTTCTCTCCTCTTCCATCTTCCCCTTCCCTCCTGCTCTTTCCATCCTTTCTTCTTCTTTCCCCTTTCCCCTTCTTTCCATCCCTTCTCCTCTCTTGCTTTCCCCATTTACCCACTTACCCACTTACCCACTTACCCTCTTACCCACTTACCCTCTTACCCACTTACCCTCTTACCCACTTACCCTCTTACCCACTTACCCTCTTACTCACTTACCCTCTTACCCATTTACCCTCTTAACCACTTACCCTCTTACCCACTTACCCACCGCCTCCCTGCCTGTCTGCCGCTTGCCTCGCTCGTTCCGCTGCCAGATTGGCGGAATCCGGGTAAGTGTTGACTCGTTTTACTTGTCGACTTTCCTTATTGACTGTGCTTACCTCATCGCATCTTGTCTCTCTTTCTCTTTCTTCTCCCTCTCTCTCTTCCTTGTTATTTCTCTGCTTCTTCTTGGCTGGTTTGATTTTCTTTCGCTTTTTTTTTCTCTCCCTCTCTTCTCTGCTCTTTCTTTTTCTTCTCTTCGTTTTACTTCACTTTTCTTGTCTTATCTTCACTTCAATTCACTTTCCTCTTCTCTTCTCTTCTCTTCTCTCTCTCTCTCTCTCTCTCTCTCTCTCTCTCTCTCTCTCTCTCTCTCTCTCTCTCTGTCGTGTGTGTACATATATATATATATATTATATCTTGTGTGTTGTGTGTGTTGTGTTTGTGTGTGTTGTGTGTGTGTGTGTGGTGTGTGTGTTGTGTGTTTTGTGTGTATGTGTGTGTGTGTGTGTGTGTGTTGTGTGTTGGGGTGTGTGTGTGTGTGTGTGTGTGTGTGTGTGTGTGTGTGTGTGTGTGTGTGTGTGTGTGTGTGTGTGTGTGTGTTTGTATGTATGTATGTATGTACATATCCACATCGGATTAGCATTGGATATCCTCTGCACTGAATTCTTTTGATTATCAGAGCGAGGCCGATTAAATGATCGAGACTGATGCAGCTCTCGCGCCAGTCTCATGCGCCCATAATTGGTTTTGTCCATTGATATCGAAGCTAATTTGATGTGCACACTCTGCGTCCGACTCGGTGTTCAATCGGGGAGTGTTCAATCGGGGAGTGTTCACCCGCCTAATGCACCTTTTCATGAACTTTTTTTTTGTGTTCAAATCGTCGAGTTATGTGGTCGGGTATTTGGCTTTCAATTTGCAGTCTTTGATAAGAATTGATCTTTTTTTAAAGATTATTATCAAGGTAGGCGATAATTTCCAGCTGTGTCTATTTTCAAATGTTCAATTCTTTTTTATTTTTCTTGGTGTTCATATATCTTTTTTTTTTCTTTTTTCTCTCCGATGTTAGATTTTGTTTTTGTTTTGTTTTGTATTTTTTGTTTGGCGTTCACATTTCTTTCTCTCCCTCTCCCTCTCCCTCTCTCTCTCTCTCATTCTCTTTATTGATATCCATTTTTTTCTCATTTTTTTCACAGATGCTCCGTGAAAATCTTTTGCTTTTACTATCTTAATTACGATAACTTTTGATTTTCAATTTCGTGTAAAAGCTTATTTTTATCAGCATCATGAGATGCCAACGGCCTTTTTTGTCCCCTTTTTTCACACCTACAGTATATGTTTATTTTTAAAGAATGGAGTCGAATGTGAAAAGTTGTGTGGTTTTTATATATGTATATTTTTAGATGATTTTTCTTTTTTTTCTTTTTTTTTTTCTTCTCTTTTGGGAAAATTGAGAATGGATAAAAATATGCAAAGGATTTGTTTTTCTTTAATTGGAATAATTAAAGCGTATTTTGATAATATGAATATTTGAGATATCATGAGGTATTGCTGAGGCCTTCTCTCTCTCTCTCTCTCTCTTTCTCTCTTTCTCTCTTTCTCTCTCTCTTTCTCTTTCTCTTTCTCTTTCTCTTTCTCTCTCTCTCTCTCTTTCTCATTCTCTTTTTTTTCTCTCTTTCATTCTCTCTCTCTCTCTCATTCTCTTTTTTTTCTCTCTTTCATTCTCTCTCTCTCTCTCTCTCATTCTCTTTTTTTCTCTCTCTCTCATTCTCTCTCCCTCTCTCTCTCTC
>NC_051387.1:3767048-3777048 GCF_015228065.2 Penaeus monodon | reverse complement strand
TTAACACTTTCATGTGAGAAAACCATAACAATATGAATTAATACGAGGAGCTTGGGCACCGTTTTGTCTTATCCATCCGGGTCTCGGTTGCATCAACGAGCTATTACATAATATGAATGTGCCTTATATAACGTAGAATAGGTGAGACATATTTTGCCTTTGATAAAATTCGACCATTGGCACGCACCTCAATCGCCCCCAATGATCACATCCGATTAAAATTTCGAAGCACGTTTCCCCACACCCCCTCCACCCTCCCCCCTTTTTTTAACATAAATCGCATTTACATATTTCGCTTTTGTATTATTCCTTCGATCGTCATAATTCCGGGAACGCTGGTGCCTTTTTTTTTGGCAATTTTTATTTCTCTTCTGCTGATTGCAAAGAGGTATTTTTATTGCAAACTTTTCGAGATCATTGTAAAAGATATGTGTTTCTTCCGTCATCGAAAGAGACGAGGATGTTCAAAGCTATTTTTGAATGAAATCTGAATACGGTGAGATGTTTCGCTAATATTGTTGCATTTACTCTAAATGTGTATCAGAAACTTGTTAAATATTTGACTTATTACCTGGGTGTCTGTGAGTTTGTCTGTCGCTCTCTGTCTGTCTGCCTGTCTACCTGAATATCTGTCTGTCTGTCTGTCTGTCTGAATCTTTGTCTGTCTGTCTGAATCTTTGTCTGTCTATCTGAATCTCTGTCTGTGTATCTGAATCTCTGTCTGTCTGTCTGTCTATCGGTCTGCCTGTCTGTCTGTTTATCTGTCTATCTGTTTATCTGTCTATTTGTTTGTCTGTCTGTCTGACTGTCTGTCTGTCTCTCTCTCTCTATCTACCTATCTATTTATCTACCCATCTATCTATCTATCTATCTATCTCTCTATCTATTTCTCTCTCTCTCTCTCTCTCTCTCTCTCTCTCTCTCTCTCTCTCTCTCTCGTTCTCTCCCTCTCTCTATGCCTCATGGTACTGGTCAAATGTTTTAGTTGATCATATATATGTATATATGTATATAAAAAGGCATTTTCATTTATGGCTATATAAATCCATTCTTTGTACATTTTTCTCACTGCTTGAATTTAAGCGTCTTGTGTTCATTTTCCCGGGTCAGTTAAAACTATTTAATGGAGATATTTATGCTTAGAATTAAGCTTCTTTTTTTCTTTTCGAGTTAAACCTAATGAATTTTTTTTTATATGCATGACTTTATATTTGTGTTATAAGATATAAAATATATGTGTTTCTTAATGTCACTTACCTTTCTTTTTGTGTGTTTGCTGTCTTTTTTCTGCTGTCTGTCTGTCCTTCTCTCTCTCTTCTCTTCTTCTCTCTCTCTTTTCTCTCCCTCTTCTCTCTCTCTCTCTCTTCTTCTCTCTCTCTCTCTCTTTCTCTCTCTTCTCTCTCTTTCTCTCTCTGTCTCTCTCTTTCTCTCTCTTCTCTCTCTCTTTCTCTCTCTCTCTTCCTCTCTTCCTCTCTCCCTCTCTCCCTCTCTCTCTCTCTTTCTCCCCATCCTTTCTCTCGTTCGCCTTACAACCCTCCATCCTCTTTTCCTTCCTACTTCCCATCTCTGTGTACAAAGCACTTCTACTGCAGTTTCTATTCTAGCCTTGCCTCTATGCTCCGCTGAAGCTCAGAGTTCATTTTTTCCTCATTCACGCCATGTCGCTCATCTGGTTCTGTTAAGCCGTTTTCCAAATCCACGTATATATGTTGGAGGCAGGGAGAGGGAGAGAGGGAGAGGGAGAGAGGGAGAGGGAGAGAGGAGAGGGGAGAGGGAGAGGAGAGGAGAGAGGGAGAATTGGGAAAGGGACGGGAGGGGGAGGGAGAGGGAAAAGAGAGGGAGGGAGGGATGGGGGAGGGAGGGAGGGAGGGAGGGAGAGAGAGAGAGAGAGAGAGAGAGATTGAGAGAGAGAGAGAGAAGGACAATAAAAACAACAACAACAAAAAACAGACAGACACATTAACAGATAGACACAGACACAAACACAAACAGACAAAAAGACAGAAAAAAAACAGACGAACAGACAAACAGACAGACAGAACAAACACACAGGCAAACACACAAACAAACAGACCAAAACAGACAAAAAAAAACAGGAAAAACAGACAGGCAACCAGAGAACGAAGAACGACCCACCACCCTCACCCTCTCAGAACCTCAGCCTCTCCTCAGCCAACGAGATCCAGCTGGTTTCGAGCGTGTGAACCATCTGCCTGCCGTCCTCTCATTCCCGGGCGAAAGGGACTTAAGCGTCATTATCACTTTTATGTATCCAGTTTTATTTTTTAAAAATCTTTATCGTTTCAATTCCACATTCTAGGAAGGAGGAAGAGATGCGTCATGTTACAGGTCGAAAGTGTAATGTCATTTTACTTTTAAAGACGTGAGGGTTGGTCGAGGCAAGTAGATAGATAGATAGATAGATAGATAGGGAAATGAACAAAAGAAACAGGTAAGACAGGTAGGATAGATGAACAAATAAACAAATAAACAGGTAAGACAGGAGAATGAGATTTGCAAATAAACAAATAAACAGGTAAGGCAGGATGAACAGACGTGTAAATAAACTGACAAACAAGTAAAACAAGATGGAAAAATATGCAAATAAACAACTTAACAGGTAAGACAGGATGAATAGATATGCAAATAAACAAATAAACAAGAAACATAGGATGGGTAGATGGGCAAATAAACAAAGAAACAGGTGAGGCAAGATAACAGCAAATAAACAAATAACAAATCAACAAGTAATGCAAGATGAAAGCAAGTGAACAAAGAAATAAAAAAAAACAGGTAAGACAGGATGAATGGATGAACAAATAAACAAATAAACATGTAAGACAGGCAAGCAAATAAACAAATAAACAAATAAACAAGAAAGACAAGATGAACAGAAAATAAACAAACAAAGAAACGGTTAAGACATTATGAACAGATGTGCAAAACAAGCAAAATAAAATCAGGCTGAACAGACATACAAATAAACAGAGAAACATGATGAACAGATGAACAGATGTGCAAAATAAACAAAATAAAATCCGGATGAACAGACGTACAAATAAATAAAGAAACAGGTAAGACAGGCAAGCGAATAAGTTGCAAGGCAGGCCGGTATGAAGGCACTCATGCAAGCAAGCAGGCAGCCGAGCAAGCGAGGAAGCAGGCGAGCAGGTAAATCGGATACATCACTAAGCATTTCGTTTTCTCAAGCATTATTTGCGTAAACATTAACGTTTTCCGGGATATTAATTTTTGTATTTATTATTCTTTCATTTTTTCTCTCTCTCACTTAACAGCACACGCGAGAATAAGAGAAAATAATAATGATAATAATAGTTAGAAGATTTGATAGTTCGTTTGCAGTGGACATAATTTCTTGCTAACCATCCCCTCCCCCCTATCCCTTCCCTTATATTCCCTACACTCTACCCTCTACCCCCGTGCCCCTTTTCCCTCCCCCCCTAACCTCTACCCATACCCCACTACCCCCATAACCCCCCCTCCCCCCAATCATCATCATGCCGGTTCGAGATTGGGTGAAATTTGAGGTTATACTGCGATAATTGGTTCAGGTGTTGTAAGCCAGATTCGAATCGGTTGGTTAACAGCCTATCATTGTTGAGAGATCTACCGTGCGCCCTAGAGTAACGAGGGGAGAGTAGGTAGAACGGGAGAAGGAAGAGGGGAGAATGGAGGGGATGGAGAAGGGGGAGGGTAGAAAAGGAGGAGAGGAGGAGAGGGAAAGAGGGGAGAGGGGAAAGAGGGAAGAGAAGAGGGGGAAGAGAGTTGAAAGGGAGGGTGGGGAGAGGGGAGAGGGGTGAGGGAAGAAGGGAGTTGGAAGAGGTGAGTAGAAAGAAGAGATGGGAGGAGAGAGGAAGGAAGGGAGAGAAAAGAGAGATGAGGAAAGATGAGAGGAGAGTAGAAAGGGAGGGAGGGGAGATGGGTAAAGGAAGAGGAGAAATGGGAGAAGGGAGAGGGGAAGAGTGAAAGAAGAAATTGGAGAGAAGAAAGGAGAGAAGGGAAGGGTAAAAAATATGGGAGCTGAGAGAGATGGGAATACAGGAGACTGAAGAATGCGGAAAGGGAGAGAGAAAGAGAGAGAGGGTGGAGATACGGGCGGATTAAGAAAGAAAGAAAGAAAGAGAGAGAGAGAGAGAGAGAGAGAGAGAGAGAGAGAGAGAGAGAGAGAGAGAGAGAGAGAGAGAGAGAGAGAGAGAGAGAGAGACAGAGAGAGAGTGAGAGAGAGAGTGAGAGAGAGAGAGAGCGCCAATGAATAAAATTTATACTAAACAAGGCGCCTTACCGACTTTCCCCGCTATTAAATTTATAACAAACTCGAGTACACATTGGTGTCCCATCATGCGTCAATAACCAACCTGGTTTCCTGAGGTTCTTTTGGCACAAGAGATGACGTCACCTTCACAACACGCCCCCCCCCCTTTTTATAAGGAAAGTGAATGAAGAGGAAAATGAGTCTGAGTACTCTCTGCAAGGTTGAACTTTGACCTCTTTCATAATGACTCCAGTATTGACTTACCTCGTAATCTGTCAAAATGTCCTTCGGCGCGCTGGCCTCATTATACATTTTAACCACATAACACAATCTTCTTGTCCCCTTTTAAAACTTAATATCATACAGTACCGTACCCTGACCTTGGGAGTACGCTGATCCATCATATGGGCTGATATCACTACGCCCCAAACTTGAAATTGAGGGTGATGTGAGTTCCTTTGCCTGACTACATTACCCGTGCATCATGAACTTGTCCGCACGTCAACAATCTGACTTTGGTTATGACATGGCCATTCCCCGAAACGAACGTGTCCCTTTAATTCAACCTGATAAGATGGTCAGTCCAGGCCATGCAAGGCGTGGTATGATATAGTGTTAGTGTTGCACAAAGAGTGATGACCATAATGGGGGATCTGTGTTCACACTGTATACATTACAGAGGAAGTGTTTCAATTAACTTATCTACACACTTTATAGAGGGAATGTGTAGAGTGAATTACTTGTATACGCCACAGATGAAGTATAAAACCCAAAGTGCTTGTATTCTTTATAGAGAAAGTATATATACTAAGTTTCCGCTGTAAATTATAGAAACATTTCTACTAAATTCCCTTCATACTTGAAGAGAAAGTAAATTAACTAAATTCATTATATTTTTGTAGAGAAATTATGGAAACTAATTTCCCTGTACAAATTATAGGAATATTTCCACTGCATTTCCTACATACTTTACAGAGGAACCAAACCGAACTCCCTATATACAGAGGATATATATATGCAAGCCCTGTACACATTAATACAGGAATAATGCAAACTGAATTCCCTTATCTTATCTACTAAAATATAAAGAAGAAATGAGTGATTGCCAGGGTCCATTTCAAGGTGTTAACGACATGGAGCTTCTCTAATAGCACTCTTTAGATCGAACTGAACGAACAGCGCAGCTTGATTATCGTGTCTTTCACTGCAATTACAGATTGGATGTCTGGCCGATGAGGACGGTAAAGCATCGCCGGAATTAATTTCTATCAGAATAGGTTATTGCTTCATGAAAGTGATATACAGCACATTAAAGTTCTCTCATGAAACATCACAATAAATTAAGTATATGTATGTGTAATGCACGCACCTGCGAAGCCTGACTGTGGGTGATGCTGGACATTATTTTATATGAGGCCAACGAGAGAGAGTTATTTGTAATGAAGAAAAGAAGAGAGATAATGAAAACTACTTAAGGAAAGATAAAAGGGATAAATATGTTCAAGAAGCGAAGTTATAAATAAATGGGTGATTTAGAAGCACGGTATAGGCTATATAGATATTCAAAGAAGAAAGCTATAGATATATATGGAGGTCCAAAAATCGTTCAAAACTTTGGCTATCTAGTTAATAAAGGAACAAAGGTACAGATACGTATAGAGTTTCAAAAAGCAAACCTAGAACTGCCATAGCTAGTTAAAAAATAAAATCTATAGCTGTATAGATGTTCAAAGAGCATATCTACAATTGTATAGTTGTTCAAAGAGCAAAAGGACTATAGATACAAAGGCGGTCAAAAAGCTAATCGATGCCCAGCCGTATCACATGTCACCTCATTTCCTGTCATGACCAATGCAATGACCCCCCCCCCCCCCGCCCTCCCACCGCTCATGTCATCGACCCGAAGTTGCCGAAGGGGAAATGGGTGACGGCGGCGGCGATGAAAGTAATAATCATAACAATAATAATCATAATAATTAGAGAAATGGTCCGAACTTAGAAACTCACGAAAGCGGAGCGTTACATACTCGAGGCGCAGTAATTAAAGCCGGAGAGAGAGAGAGAGAGAGAGAAGGGGGGAGGGGGGGAGAGAGCCAGAGAGAGAGAGAGAGAGAGAGAGAGAGAGAGAGAGAAGAGAGAGAGAGAGAGAGAGGAAGAGGGAGGGGGGGGAGAGAGGGGGAGAGAGAAGAGGGAGAGAGAGAGCGAGAGAGAGAGAGAGAGAGACGAGAGAGAGAGAGAGAGAGAGAAGAGAGAGGAGGAGAAGAGAGAGAGAGAGAGAGAGAATGAGAGAGAGAGATCGACAGAGAGAGAGATAGAGATAGATAGAGATGGGTAGAGATGGGTAGAGATGGGTAGAGATGGATAGAGATAGACAGAGATAGATAGATAGATAGAGATAGATAGATAGATAGAGAGAGAGAGAGAGAGAGAGGGGGAGAGGGAGAGGGAGGAGAGAGAGAGAGAGAGAGAGAGAGAGAGAGAGAGAGAGAGAGAGAGAGAGAGAGAGAGAGAGAGAGAGAGAGAGAAAGAGAGAGAGAGAGGCTGCTGGGTTATCGATGCGAGAAACCTGGAGTTCTAATTTGTCACAAACTAGCACAAATCCCCCCCCCCCCCCTCCTCCAACCCTTTAACCCGGGGTCACCTAATGTCTCACGCACGCACGCTAAGGGTGATGGGTGAGTGGTAAAGAGGGAGAAGGGTGAGGGGTAACGACGGAGGGGTGAAGGGGGAAGGGAGAGGGGAGAAACAGAGAGGGGTGAGTGGTAAAGAGGGAGAGGTAAGGGAAGAGGGGAGAGGAATGAAAGAGTAGAGTGGTAGGGAGAGGGGGTAGGGAGAGAGAGAGAGTAGGGAGAGGGGGTAGGGAGAGGGGGTAGGAAGAGGGGGTAGGGAGAGGGGATAGGGAGAGAGAGAGTAGGGAGAGGGGGTAGGGAGAGAGGATAAAGCAAACGGGGTAAGGAAGAGTGAGGGGAGAGTGAGGGGAAAGATGGCAAGGGGCAAACGGGTAAACAGTGAGACTTGAGAAGTGAGGAGTAAAAAGAGAAACAGTGAGGAATAAATAACGAAGGAAGAGAGAGAGAGAGAGAGAGGGAGAGGAGAAAGAGAGAAAAAGGCAGGACTTAAGAGTTAAGCCGAGAAATGAGGGGAAATGATTTAAGGACATCTCCAAGTCTCCCAAATCTCTCCTCATTTCCCCTCGACGAAATCACAATCCCCCCGCTTGCTCCATCGCATCGTAATTAATACAACGGAGATATTGAGAGGAGGAGAGATCGTTACTTCCTTCGAATCTGTATTTTGAGTTTATTTCCAAGACAGAAATAATTCCATGTGCTATGTGGTCCTGTGTTGTTATGTTGGGAAGGGCGTAGTACTGTGTAGTTTAATGAGACATGAACTGTTGATGATGATGTAATAAAAGCAAAGTGTATTAAGTGTGCCGTGTATTCTGGCGTGTGTTTATGTGTGAATAATTGTTTGTGTGTTTGTATTTTCGCGTGTGTATGTGTTTGTTTGCTTGTTTATGTGAGTGTGTCTTTGTTTGATTGTGTTTGCGCGTGTGTATGTGTTTGTTTGTGTGAGTGTGTCTTTGTTTGTTTGCTTGTGATTGTTTCCTTGCTTGTGTTTGCGTGTATGTCTTGTTTGTTCGTTTTATTGTTTGCGCGTTTGTTTGTAAGTTTCTCTGTTTATAAATCTGTTTGTTTATTGGATTTCCGTTATGTGTGTGTATGTGTTAATGTGTATGAGTGTTGCACGTGAATCTGTTTGTCTGCAAGTGTGCCTTTGCTTGCTTGAACGCTCGGTCTGAACGCGCAAACAGAAAACAGTGATTTCAATATTTTTCTATTTTGTCTTTGTCTATTTTCTTTATATATCTTTTTTTTCTTCAGTATGTTTACACCACGTGTTATTTTCTTCATCATTTTTCTTCACACTATGCGCTTGTCATCTCACGGCAAGATAATATCACGTCACGTCGTACCATGTCATGTTACATTATATCATGTCATATCACATCGCATCACGCCACGTCAAGAAATGTCACGCCACTTAACATTATGTCATGTCGGGTCACGCCACATCACATCACGTCACATCACGTCACATCACGTCACATCACGTTACGTCACGTCCTCCTCCGCTGAGACGTGCACACGAAACATGCAAAGCGTCATGTCTGCTCTGTGGGAAAGTGTACATGGCTGGAGTTGGCAGAATTCGTGAATCGTATCTGCATGTGTACTATTGTTTTATGCAAATGACTTGGAAGAAGTCTGGAGCGGGAACTATGAAAGATAAAAAAAAAAACAATATGCAAACATAGGCATCAACAAAAACAGCAAAAATATAAACATTTTTATCAACACAAACATGAACAACAACATAGGTATCGTCACCAATGTTTAAAACATAAGAAAATTGATAATGATACAGATAAAATAATAATAATAATAATAATAATAATAATAATAATAATAATAATAATAATAATAATAATAATAATAATAATAATAATAACAAATGATAAGAAAAGACATTAAGATATAAAGATAAAAGAGATAATGATAAAGATAATAATAACAATAATAATGATAATGATAATAATAATAATAATAACAATAATAATAACAATTATAATAATAATAATAATAATGATTATAAATAATAATAATAATAATAATAAGGATAATAATGTTATACTAATAAGAATAATACAAAAAAATTATACTGATAAAAAATAATATTGATAATAATAATAAAAATTATTTTAACGATATATACGAAATCAAAAGGACAACGGAAAAAAAACGAGAAACAGAAAACGGGAGAAAACAAAAGAAAACAGGAAATATAAAGAGAAAACGGGAATAAAGAAAACGGAAGACAGATTTCATGAGAAAAGAAAAAAGAAAACGGGAAACAAAGAGAGAAAACGGTAAAAAAAAACAGATGAAGTAAGACGAAGTGCGAAGATCAACACTCCATAAAGCTAATAATGAAAAGTAAATATTCCCAAACAGCTGTTAGGAATAACTTTCCAGTGCAAGGCATGCAAATAACGAGGTGCATTACAGCCTCGCACCGTAAACAAACAAGCTAACTGTGGAGCGAATGAACGGGCCCGCTGCTTAAAGTATTTCAAAAGAACGTTAAGACTTGAAAGGTAGAGAGAGGCTTCAAGAGGTTATTTCTGAAAGTTTTCTTTTTTCTTCTTCATTTTTCTTTTTCTTTTTTTTTTAAACCAATTACCATTCCTTGGGTGAGGGAGGGATAGGAGAGCGGGGGGGGGGCAGGGATGGGTGAGGGGTTGAGGAGGGACTGGGAAAGAGCGGGGGAATGGGATTGGGGAGAAGTTTTGGGGAAAGGGAAAGGGGAGAGGGGGGGAGGGATGGGGGAGAGGGTGAGGGGGGAAAGGGGAGAGGGGGGGAGGGGATGGGGAGAGAGTGATGGGGAAAGGGTGAGGGAGGGATAGGGGAGAGGGGCGATGGGATGGGGGAGGAATAGGGGAGAGAGTAAGGGGGGATGAGAAAGGGGGGAGAGGGGGGGGTGGGGAAGCAATAGAAGTAGGAGAGGCTGCAGGGATAGGGGAAGGGAGGAGGGGCAAGGGATGGGGAAGGAGGAGGGGCAAGGGATGGGAAGGGGAGAGGGGCAAGGATGGGAAGGAGGAGGGGAAGGATGGGGAAAGGGAGGAGGGCAGGGATGGGAAAGGAGGAGAGGCTGCAGAGAGGG
>NC_051387.1:3757048-3762048 GCF_015228065.2 Penaeus monodon | reverse complement strand
GGAATAAACGTAATGCGGTAAATGGAAAAGAGAAAAAAGAACAAGCAACAAGACACGGGAGTCAATAACAGATGAAACACAACAACAATAACAGCAAACGATAAAAAGAACAGCGCTATAGAATGCGGAATAAGGAACAAAAGAATCGAGACAAGCGTACATAAAATGATAACCCACACCATCCCTTGCTCTCTCATTCTCCTTTCCTTCTCCCTCACTTCTTCCTCACAATCACTAGCTTATCTTTCCTCCTCCTCCTCCACCTTCTTCTTTTTCTTTTTTTCTTCTTCTCTTTCTCCCACTCCTCTTCTCTCTCTCATATCCTCCTTCCTCCTCCTCTTCCCTCCTCCTCCTCCTTCCTCTTCCTCTCCTCCTCCTCTTCCTCTCCTCTTCCTCCTCTCCTCCTTTCCTCTCTCCTCCCCTCTCCTCCTCTTCTCCTCCTCCCTCCTCCTCCTCCCTCCTCCTCTTCCTCCTCCTCCCTCCTCCTCCCTCCTCCTCCTCCTTCCTCCTCCTCCTCCTCCTCCTCCGTCTCCTTCTTCAACCTCTACTTCCTCCACCACCTCTAGCTCCCCCCCCCCCAATCCCTTGCCCCTCTCCCCTCTCCTTAATCTTCGCTAATCCTCCCCTCTCCCTCCCTCTCCGCATTCTTCCCTGTCCTCTCTGTCACCCTCTCCTCCTCTTCCTTCTTCCTTCACGTCCCCTACCTTCCTTTCCTCCTCACTCATCCCCCCTCGCTTATTCTCTTTCTTTCGGCCCTCCTCCTGCTCCCTTACCCACCCTTTCTCCTCTCCCTCACCCTTCCTTAACCCCCTCCCCTTTTCCATCCTCCCCCACCCCCCCACCTCCCCCCCCCATCTCCCCGCCATCCTCCCACCTCCAAAGTAAATTTAAGCTCAAAATGTTCACCTTCTCAGAGCGACGTCGGCGTCTTGGGGAACGGAAGGCATGCAGAAGATTGGTGTCTTGAAGTCGTGTACAATACGATCAGGGTCGACAGGCAGACTGGCAGGCAAGCTGGAAGGGCGAGGCAGACATCAAAGAGGGCGAGTTAGAGAGAGAAAAAGAGAGAGGGAGAGAGGGAAGGAGAGAGGGTGGCACTGATGGAGAGGGAGAGAGAGAAAAAACAGAGAGAGAGAGAGAGAGAAGGAGAAAAGAGGGAGAGGAGATAGAGAAGAGAGAAAAAAGAGAGAGAAGAAAGGAGAGAGAGAGAGAAGGGAGAGGGAGAGAGGAGAGAGAGAGAGAGGAAGCGAAAGAGAATGAGAGAGAAAAAGAGAAAAAAAAGAGAGAGAGAAACAGAGAGGGCAGAGGTGGAAGGCAAGCGGAAAGGGTTTAAAAAAAGGGGTAAAGGGAGGAAGTTAGTAGAAAGCAGCGGGGAGAAACCCGGGGGGACGTTATACATAAGAAGACGGGGAAAAAGTCGGAAAGGGGCACTTAAAAAAAAGCAGAGGAGAAGGCAAGCAGGGAGAGAGAGCAGAAAAGGGAGAAGGTACATGAGGAAGGCAAGCGAGGCAGAAAGGCAAATGAGAAATCAAATAGGCAGAGGACCAGGTAGGTAAACAAGTAAACACATATCTGCGTAGACAATATTTGGAAACTGAATTCTGGTTAGATTTTTAATATCACACGAAAGTACATATCGCTAAAGTGTATTTACTACATATACAGGCATAGAAAGCGGAGGAATACACACGCGAAATGGTATACACAGCCGTAGTGTCATGTCACGAAAATTATGTTTATATTGCACTTGGACATAAAGTTCCGCTGATAAAAAAAAATCGAATTTGTTTAAAGAGATAAAAACAAAGAAATAACTGGCAAGTGGCGAGCAGACAGACATACTGGCAGACGTTAAAAGAAAAAAAGAAAGAAAGAAAAAAAAACATGCTAAAAAGGTTATAAAGAATGTCAACAAAAGGCAAATATTCGGCCTGATAAAGGGATGTTTGAGCAATAAAAGACACAGAAAGGGGAATGATAACAGGCAGCTTGGTAGATATACTGTATGTGAGACTGCACGCTCGAGTCAGCTGGTAGGCGGTTGGCTGCGTCGTTGATACGAGATTCTTTCTCTCTCTCTCACTCTCTGTCTGTCTGTCTTTCCCTTTTTCTTCCTCAACCTGTTTGATTTTTTTTCTCTCTTTCTCTCTTTCTCCCTTTCTATCTCAATCTCTGTGTCTTTTTCTCTCTCTTTCTCTTTCGCACTCTCTCTGTTTTTCATTGGCTCTCCTTTTCTCCCCTTATTATCTATCTATTATCTCTCTCATTTTTGTTTTCTCCCCTTTTGTATTTTTTCTGTCTGTTCTTCTCTCTCTCTCTCTCTCTCTTCTCTTCTCTCCTTTTAATATAATATATATAATATATATATAATATAATTATTAATTTATATATATATCCTTCCCTCTCTCCTTCCTCCCCCCTCTTTTCCTCTCCCCTCTCCTTCCTCTTTTTTCTCCTTCCTTTCCCCTCTCCTTCCTTTATTTTTTCCCCCTTTTTCCTTTTCTCCCCCTTTTCCTTCCCCCCTCTCCCTCTCCCTCCCTTTTTATCCTTTTCCCTCTTTCTCCTCCCCCCCCTTTTCCCTCCCTCTTCTATTCTTTTCTCCCTCTTTCCCTTCCCCCCCCTTCCTCCCTCCCTTCTATCCTTTTTTTCCCCCTCTTCTCCTTTTCCCCCCCCTCATTTTCCCCCTCCCCCCCTCCTTTCCCCCCAATAAAACCTATAAAAAAAATCCCTGGCATTTTTCCTTTTTCTCCCAAAATCCCCTTTCCCTTTTTCTTTTTTAAAAAGAATTTCCCTTTATCTAATTTCCCTTTTCCTCTTCAATCCCCTTTCAAAAATTTTATTTTTTTTCTATTTTTATTTTTTGTCTTTTTTTTCGAATTTTTGGGAAAAAAAACTTTTCCTTTGGTCTTCTCTCCCCTTCTTGTTTAAACTTTCTCCCCCTTTTTTTAAATTTTGTTCTTTTATTTTTTTTGTAACCTCTCCCCCCATCTTTCTCGGTTTTTCTAAAAATCCCAAATATTCTTTCGTTCCCCCTTTATTCCCCTTTTTTTATATCTTTTCTTTTTGGGTAAAAAAAAAAAAGGGGGGGGGGGGGGGGGGGGGAAAAAGGGGGGGGGGGGGGGGGGGGGGGGGGGGGGGGGAATTGTTTTTTATTATTTTTTTTTTATATTTTTTTTATATATATAATATATATATATAATATATAAATATATATAAATATATATAAATAATTTAATTAATATATTCGTAATAGTGAATTGAGAGATGCATACATATATATATATAATGTTTTACATAATTTTCATACATACATATATAGCACAAAAATTATATAAT
Organism: Penaeus monodon; assembly: GCF_015228065.2. Taxonomy (NCBI): domain Eukaryota; kingdom Metazoa; phylum Arthropoda; class Malacostraca; order Decapoda; family Penaeidae; genus Penaeus; species Penaeus monodon. Next base: position 3,758,712 of record NC_051387.1, on the reverse strand, counting down.
ATTTTATTATGGCTATATTTTTTTTTTGGATATATAAGTGATAAATATATAGGATATATATATTTTAAAATATTATTTTTTTATGCATATATAAAATATTTTAATATATATATGCATATATATATGCATAATATACAATTAATGTATGTATTGCATTATATATATATTAAATATATATAAATATATAGCATATAATAATGTATATGCAATATAATGCTATATATATATATTTATCATATAATATATGCCCCTATATATCTATTATATATATGTTTGCATAATATATATTATTGCATATTTTAAAAATATATATGTATATGCATATAAATATGTATATGCATAATATATATGTATATATATTGAAAAAAGCAAAAGCAAAAAAAAGCAAAGAAGGAATAAATAAAAGTATTGGGAAAAGAAGAAAAAAGAAGAAAGGAAAAAAAAAAAAAAAAAAAAAAAAAGAAAGGAGAAAGAAAAGGGAGGAAAGAGGGAAAAGGAAGAGAAAGAGGAGAGAGAGAGAGGGAGAGAGAGAGAGAGAGGGGAAAAAAGGAGAAAGAGGAGAGAAAGGAGAAAGAGAGGAGAAAGAGAGAGAGGAGAGAGAAAGAGAGAAAGAGAGAAGGGGAAAAAAGGAGAGAAAAAAAGAAGGAGAGAGAGAGAAGGCAAAAGAGGAAAGGAGAGGAAGAGAGGGAGAAGAGAGAAGAGAGAGAGAAGAGGGAGAGGGAGGGAGAGAGAGGGGGAGAGAAAGGAAGAAAAGGAGAGATAAAATGAGAGTGTGAAAGAGAGAGAGAGAGAAGGGAAAAGAGTGAGGGGAGAGAGAAGGGGGGAGAGAGAGAGAGAGGAGAGGGGAGAGAGAGAGGAGAGGGGAGAAAAGAGAGAGAGAGAATAAAATGGAGCATTTGCTTCGTTTTATGATAAGGACCCAAGACTTCTATAAATTTGATCATAAACTAAGTCATGGCTGGACCTAGTGGAAACAGTGAGGAAAAATAGAACACAACCAACACTAACTACCTTATAGCAATTCCTTAATCTCTACAGTAAGCATTAATTTAGTGGCAATGCAAATACATAAGTTCCCCATGGCTTACTCCAGCCTAGATGAAACGCCATTACGTGCGGCCGAAGCGTGATTTTGAACTATTTCAAAATGCGATATGCGTGTCGTAATAAAGCATTAAACTTACACACCAGACATCATAAGCCCAAAGCAATCCCTCTGACCCCCGTGATAGTGAAATGGGGCCGTTAAAACATCTTACGGAAGACTTTAAAGACCGGCAGACCCAGCTCTGACCTTCCCGGGTTTTGGGAACCGGGGCTTCGCTGTTTCGTCTGGTTTGACTGCGTGCGTTTTCTCGATTGTGTTCTCAGGGGAAAGCTTTTGGAGGATACATTATATATATATAATATTATATATATAATTAATATAAATATATTATTATATATATTTTTATATAATTATTAATTAATATATATAATATAAATATAATAAAATAATATATATGATATATATTTTAAAATAATTTTTATATATTATATATATTATATTATATTATTATAAAATATAAAGTATTTATAAAAATATATATACAAATAATAAGATAGATAGATAGATTAATAGCATGTATGTATCATATTCATAAAATTATACATACGAAAAAATA
>NC_051387.1:3737048-3749548 GCF_015228065.2 Penaeus monodon | reverse complement strand
AACGGAATTGACTACAGAAGGGGAGGAAGGAGAGGGAGAGGAGAGACGTGGTCAGAATATCGGGCTACATAATAGGCTCTTGCTCCTAAATGGATTAAGATGACACTCGGTTCGATATTGATGCTCGGCCTTTTTTCATATTCCACTCATTTCTCCATGGCTGTATGAAAACCCAATAATGGATAAATGGAGGGAATGACAAGGCTTGATAGAAAGGGAGGGAAGAGAAACAGGTAAAGAAAACAGGGAGCAATGACAAAAGGAACAAAATAGATGGACATATAGGAAGATCGATAGACAAATAACAGAAACCAGATAGACAGGTATAGCAAACAAATCAAAAGAAATAAAACCCAAACACACTATCACAAAGAACAAATAAACGAACAAAAAATGACAAACAACCCAATCAAATCAATCACAACATACAACCACAAACAACCGTGACAACAAGCAACCACAACTCAAACAACTGCAACAAATCAACCAATCACAACAACTAACCAACCAACCACAACAGAAAAAAACAACCAACCAACCAACCAACCACAACAACCAACCAACCAACCACAACAACCAACCAACCAACCACAACTCAAACAACCGCAACAACCACACCAGAGCGCCCCCGACCCCATCGGAGAAGCGCCCGACAGGAGACACGCAATCAGCAGCAATAAGCTCTTTCCAGATTTATCCATCGGATTCATGTATAAAAAAAAAAAAAAAAAAAAAAAAATCTGCCCCACCGAAGGGGATTGAGCAAGAAAGTAATACTAACTGGGGATTACAACTGCGGGTGGTGATTGGGTTCGCTGGGGGAGTGGGGAGGGGGAGAGGGAAGGAGGGAGAGGGGGAGAAGAGGGAGTGGGGGGAAGAGGGAAGGAGGGAGGGGTGTAGGAAGGTGGTGAGGAAGGGGGGAGAAAGGGGAGAGAGGGGAGGGGGGGTGATGAAGGAGGGAGAGGAGTAAGAAAGGGGGAGGGAGAGGGTAGGAAGGTGGGGAAGGGTGAAGGAGGGAGGGGTGTAGGAAGGGAGAGAGGGAGAGGGGGAGTGGGAGGGAGGGGGGAGTGAGAGGGAGAGGAGTAAGAAATGGGGAAGGGGGGAGGGGTGTAAGAAGGTGGTGAGGGAGAGAGGGGGAAGGGGGCGAGGGAGGAGAGAGAGGGGGGTAAGAAAGGGGATGAGGGAGAGGGGGAGAAGGGGGGGAAAGAGGGGAGGAAGGAGAGGGGTAAAAAAGGGGGAGGGAGGGGGTAGGAAGGGGGTGAAGGGTATGGGAGGAATGGAGGAGGGAGGTGGGGGAGAGGAAGGGGGAGGGAGGAGATGAGGGAGGAGGAGGGGGTGAAGGGAATAGGGGAGGAGGGAAGAGGGAGAGAGGGGGAGGGAAGATGGGTAAAGGGAGAAGGGTAACGTGCGAAAGGTAAAGAGGGAGAAAGGAGAAGGTAAGGAAGATCGGGTAAAGAGAATTGGGTAAGGGTGTATGGGTAAAGAGGATAAGAAATAAAAGATGGAAAGTAGATAGGAAGATGAAGGATAAATCCAAGCATACAATGAAAAAAAAAAAAGGTAAAAGAGAGCGCGAAAGGAAACCTACTAGGCAATGTATAAGGGTGATCCAACGTCCTCCCTACCCCCACCCTACCCTCTCACCCTCGCCCTTTACCTCTCCCCCCTCTCTCCTTTCCCTTGAGCATTAATCACCAGAGCGAGAAATAGAATCTACAGCACGGACGCCTCCCTCTCTCTCTCTCTCTCTATCCCTCTCTCTCTCCTTCTCCCTCCCTCTCTCCCTCCCTCTCTCCCTCCCTCCCTCCCTCCCTCTCTCCTCCCTCTCTCTCTCTCTCTCTCCCTCTCTCTCTCTCTCTCTCCCTCGTTGGTTTCCGAGCCGAGACCTGTTGCTTCTGGGGCTGAGGGACACTGAGCTCTCTGTCGCTCTCGTTTTCTCTCTGGCTGTCTCTATCTATCTGTCTGTCTGTCTATCTAATTATTTATCTATTGGTATTCTTGTTTGTTTGTTTCAGGGTATCTATGGGTCCGTTTCTCTCTTTTTTGTCTTTGTTTCTTTATGTTTTGTCTTTCTCTTTTATTTATTTATCTATTTATTTATTTTTTATCTTCTTTTCTCTTTCGCGCCCCTGACTCTCTCTCTTTCTTTTTTTCTCTCTCTCTCTTTCTCTCCCCCCTCTCTTTCTCTTTCTCTCTCTCTCTTTCTCTCTCTCTCTCTCTTTCCCTCTCTCTCTCTCTCTGTGTCTCTAGTGTGTGTGTGTGTGGTGCGTGTGCGTGTGCGTGTGCGTGTGTGTGTCTAATCGCATGTCCTTGTGCCTGTCTATGTGTGTGATGCGCTGTAATTCTATCTGCCTGTCTCTGAGTGCGTGTCCGCGTGTTCGTCTGTCTGCGTCTGTCTGTCTCTCTGGGGGTCACTATTTTACCGAAGACTTCCCATGTTCCCGCCAAGTCCTTATCCCCAGACATTATATCACAGGGAATAAAAGCCTGTCGAGGATTTATGACATTCCTTTTTTTCGCTCTCCATTTCTTTTCCATCACTTTTTCCCCTCCGTTCCTCGGATTTGGCTTGTATCTCCCATTTTTATTCCCGACATGTTGATCAAGATTTATATGCCCGTGATTGAATTAGCTTGTGTGAGTGATTTATGGCAGAGTCGTTTCTGGAGACTAGGAGAAAACGGGAATTTGTGAGATAATTTGGCTTTGTGAGAAAACGGGAGACTGTTAGAAAACGGGAATCTGAGAGAAAACTTGGCCTGTGAGAAAGTCGGTGAAAAAACGGGAGACTATTAGAAAACGGGAATCTGAGAGAAAACTTGGTCTCTGATAAAGCGGGAGAAAACGGGAATCTGAGAGAAAACTTGGCCTGTAAGAAAGTCGGTGAAGAAATGGGAGATTATTAGAAAACGGGAATCTGCGAGAAAACTTGGCTGTGAGTAAAGCGTGAAGTGGGAGTTTTGACGGAATCTGCGAGAAAACTTGGCCTGAAAGCGGAATCTGAGAGAAAACTTGGCCTGTAAGAAAGCGGGAATCTTAGAGAAAACGGGAATCTGAGAGAAAACGGGAATCTGAGAGAACACGGGAATCCGAGAGCAAACGGGAATCTGAGAGAACACGTGAATCCGAGAGCAAATGGGAATCTGAGATAAAACGGCAAACTGAGAGAAAACGGCAAACTGAGAGAAAACGTGAAACTGGACTGGAATCTGTGATCCGGCTTGAGACCAGAGCCCATTCGAATGAGATTACAGGTACATCACGTCCACGAAATGAATATAAAAAGAATAATGACAGCGATCAAACAGGATGATAATACACGATAAATAAGGGATACGAAGAGGCCGATGAATATAAAAAACGATCCGTAATATGAATATTAACTTCACCATTCGACATAGCTGGAAAGATGGACCAATTGTTTTCGCAAAGATAAAAGATGAGATCAAATCGTTTCTCCGAGGGCTCTCTAGGTCTCAAGAAAGAGAAAAATAGATCGTCGATATCTCAGTGCGCAAGGAGGCTCTCCAATATCGATGCCAGCTGTTAAAGATAGCCATCTGTGCTTGTTGCAATTAGGGCAGCTGTGCCGAGTGGATGATGGATCACACACGCACATTTGCAGTGTGTGTGTGTGTGTGTGTGTGTGTGTGTGTGTGTGTGTGTGTGTGTGTGTGTGTGTGTGTGTGTGTGTGTGTGTGTGTGTGTGTGTGTGCGTGCGTGCGTGCGTGCGTGCGTGCGTGCGTGCGTACGTGCGTGTGTGAGTGCATGCGTGCGTGCGTGCGTGTGTGAGTGCATGCGTGCGTGTGTGTGTGTATGCGTGCGTGCGTGCGTGTGTGTGTAGACAGATAGATAGATAGATATATAGATAGATAAAAGATAGATTGACATACAAATTAATATGCATTGTATGTATAGGTGCGTGCAATATTTGCGAATCCAACAGGTTTTATTGATGAGCAATATCTGAAAATACGCTCATAAACAGCATCAAATATTCCTGTGCAATAAAACCAGCTATGCAAATTATTGTGTTCGTCTCTCTCCCAAACACAGGCTATGACTGGGTATGAGAATAATAGAAATCAACCGGAATTTAGACTCTCTGTTGCAATCTTGGAGTGAAGGCAATTGCTCTTGGTTGCTGAGATGTCGGTTCTTATAAGTTAAGAACATCGATGGCGGTTGTAAGAGAATGTTAATGCAGATAATATCCTCTTCTCCTTTGTCATTTCACCCTCCTCCTCCTCCTTCCTCCTCCTTCCCCCTCCTTCCTCCTTCCTCCTCCTTCCTCCTTTCTCCTTCTTCCTCCTCCTCCTCCTTCCTCCTCCTTCCTCCTCCCCCTTCCTCCCTCCTCCTCCTTCACCTCCTCCTTCCTCCTCCTCCTCCTCCTTCCTCCTTCCTCCTCCTCCTCCTTCACCATCCCCTCCTCCTCCTCCTCTTCCTTCTGTGCGGTGCAGCGGTAGCGATCTCGTCTAGCAATCTTGCTGACCTGCGTTCAAATCCCTCGCCGCCAGTGGATGGTAACCCCGGCCATTCCTTGCACACAGGGAATAATTTAGAAGCAAAATGAAACGGACAGTATGTCACGCCAAGAATATCCACTGTAATAAACGGAATCAAACTATATCATCATCATCATCATCATCATCATCATCATCATCATCATCATCATCATCATCATCATCATCATCACTCTACTCCTCCTCGTCCTTCTTCCCTACCTCCCCTTCCTCCCAGCCCCCCATTCCACACTTCTTCCTCCCCCCCTCCCCACCTCCTCCTCCTCCTTTTCCTTTTCACAAAGACTTCGAAGAAAGATAAAGTCATTGGAAGGAGATACATCGAACTCCACACAATAGGTCGTATGTGTGTGTGTGTGTGTGTGTGTGTGTGTGTGTGTGTGTGTGTGTGTGTGTGTGTGTGTGTGTGTGTGTGTGTGTGCATACATACACACGTACACACACACACACACACACACACACACACACACACACACACACACACACACACACACACATATATATATATATATATATATATATATAGAGAGAGAGAGAGAGAGAGAGAGAGAGAGAGAGAGAGAGAGAGAGAAAGAGACACAGAGACAGAGAGAGAGAGGGTGGGGGTGGGGAGGGGGGAGACAAAGAAGGAGAGAGCGAGAGAAGGAGAGATAAAGAGAGAGAAAGAGAGAGAGGGGGGGGAAGGGGGAGAGACAAATGAGAGAGCGAGAGAAAGAGAGATAAAGAAAGAGAGAGAGAGAGAGAGAGAGAGAGAGAGAGAGAGAGAGAGAGAGAGAGAGAGAGAGAGAGAGAGAGCATGTGTGTGTGTGTGTGTGTGAGCGTGGGTTTCTGATCCTTGACATAATCCTAGTAAAAACCAGCAAATCTTCACACACAAATAAGTTGCTGTTGTTTGAAATCTTTTGTTGTAAGCATGTTATTTAAGTTATATGTTATGAAGTCTGTTCTTTGTGGTTTATTATTGTTTTTAAAAAATTTAGGTATTGATACTGTTGTTTGTTATAGTTATAATCAAATTTGCCAATTTTGGAGGTTGTTCAATTTTTTGTTGTTGTTAAATTATTTGGTTGTTAGTGTTCTTATTTGAAGTTTTTTGTTGTTGTTATGGAGAATTTTGTAATTGTTGCTAAAGTCGATTTGGCTTGATTTGTTAAAAGATTTGTTGTAGTTATTAAAAATGTAATTTTTTTTGTTGTTATTGTTGTTATAATTATATTATAATCTTTTTTAACTGATTTTGATTCCAGGCTGTGGTTGTAGGTACACTCACAACCTATATATTTTTTCATCTATTTTCAACTAAATATCTGACGTCAAGTTTTAGTTCTTTGTTGAGAATTATCATCTCAAATAAATATCAGTCAATAATTCTTATATGAGAGTATCAGCCATGCATATTTTAATTTAAAAATGAGGGGTACTTTATATATAGTTTTCAGATATTATGCCATGATCTTTCCTTTTAAATACAAGTAACTAAATACTGAAGTTATTTTATAATAACTCTCTAGTCTTTTCCTTTGTTTATAATCACCGGGAGTTAATTAAAGCTGTTATTTTGCTACAAGTTATTATCAGGAAGAAAATGTTGTATTCTGGGATAAAGTAGCTAATCATCCTTTATTCAAGCTAACATTTTTTTTTTTTCGTTAACTTACACATTTCCAGTCTGGATTTGTAGCTTTGGGTTGTAAGGTAAATAGATAGATGGGTAGGTAGGGAGATAGGTTGATGAGTTGATAGATAGATTGTTGGATATGTAGGTAGATAGATATGTAGATATGTAGTTAGATAGACAGACAGATAGATAGATAGATAGATAGATAGATAGAAAAATAGGTTGGTAAGTAGGTAGTAGAATAGGTAAACGAATATGTAGATAGATAGACAGGCAGATAGACGGATAAATAGGTAGGTAGAGGTAAACAGATATATAGAAAAATAAGTGGATAAGTAGGTAGGGAGAGAAAGACAGATAGATAAGACAGATTGTAAGACACACTGGTAGCTATGAAGCCAGACAGACAGACAGAAAGGTATGTACGTCTCCTTGGTGTCTCTCGGAAGTGGGAAATAAGAAAGAGGAGAGTAAGTAAGGAGAGACAAGCAAAAACAAACACGAAAGATCGATACAGGGAAATAAAGAGAAGAAACGGGAAGAAAAGTATGAAACACGAAACTGCGAATAATAGGAAAGACCGTCATGGCATCTGACGGAAACACACACGCAGAATATCCAAAGGAAAAATCCTAAAGGAGTGTCAGGGAGAGAACCCAGGGTGCCTTGGGAGTGCCACCCTCTCGCCCTTCCATCCTCCCTTCTCCCTTCCTCCTTTGACACTCCGCCTCGTCTTCTCCGTCGCCCTGTTTTCTTTTTTTTCACACTTTTTTCCCCGCAAGCAAATTGGACGCGAAGGGGAGTCGGAGTGAGGGCGGAGTAACTCTTGGAAAATGCGAACTGGCTTATTGCGTGAGCCATTAGCGCGTCGTCTACACTGAGGAGGAGAAAGTGGAGTGCCGGTGATACTGAGTGATTGTCGGGGAAAGAATCGGGCCTTTGTTGTGGCTAGTCATGCGCTTAAGTGTGTTTATGCTGTGGTCTTATGTATATATATGTTATATATATATATATATATATATATATATATATATATATATATATATATATGTATATATATGTGTGTATATATATATATATATATATATATATATATATATATATATATATATATATATATATAAACCAACAAACATACAACACACACACACACAACACAATATATATAATATGAATAGATAGATAAATAAATAAATAGATAGATAGTTAGATAGATAGATTGACATAAACACAGAGAGATAGATATAAATATATATATAAACAAACATACATACGCACACACACAAATATATATATATATAATATATATATATATATATATATATATATATATATATATATATATATATGTGTGTGTGTGTGTGTGTGTGTGTGTGTGTGTGTGTGTGTGTGTGTGAATATACATACATACATATATATACACTCACACACATATACGTGTATGTATGTGTGCGCACATATTGGGTCATCACGTACAAGACAGCAGCGCGACTGAGGGCAGGAGCTCAAAGGTCACTGCAGGTCACTGGGTCGATGGGACGTAATAAAATGAAGTATGTGATGCTGATGAACTCATAAAAGTATTACGCATGCATGAATAATAATATAGTCATTTCCAACCATATTATCAATAGCGTATTTTGCATATAAAAGAGTGGCATCCATCTAGAATTCTTGCATAAACAATGTATATGTATATGTATATATATATATATATATATATATATATATATATATATATATATATATATAATGTATATATGTACATATATATATACATATGTGTGTGTGTGTGTGTGTATATATTTTTTTTAACGGTAGGTTCTCGTTTGAGCCGCCGTGGTCACACACACACACACACACACACACACACAAATAAATATAATATATTATATATATATATATATATATATATATATATATATATATATATATATATATATATATATATATATATATATATATATGCGTGCGTGTGTATGTGTATGTGTATGTATACATATATAAATATACATACATATGTTTCTACTTCAACAAATACCGGCCAAAGATAGGAGATCCAACATTTTCAGTGTGTGTTTTTCCCATGGTACTCCCATATCTCCCTATGTATGAATTTTTATCGCTATGTATTAATCGTTTCTGCAACCTGCATTTTTAGATTGACTGCGAACAAAACTTTTAGCGGCATTTCCATTAAAGAAAAGATGAAAAAAAAGAAAAAAGAAAGAAAAACAGCCTCTTAAATTCATGACGTTTTTCTGATTCCCCGACAGAGGGCCAGAGATCCAACTGGTCGACTTTATTAGGGTTGCATATCAGAGTCTCGGCGGCCAGACGAACACAGATAGCGAAATAAGGAGAGCCAATCTCTTATCAGTTGGATGGTGATTCATCATGACTCCCAGCTGGCTCGATGATGAATGTTGATAAGACCAATACCATTCAATCAGCGAAGTGGAAACGGCTCGAGTTTTACGTTTACACAACCCGGATACTTTCTCGTTTTCGAATGTGACTTATCACGTCTTTCACGTGCTCACCGATGGTTTTCCATTATTCCCTCCGCTGTTTGAATTTCATCAGAATACATCAGGAACTTGCAAGCGTGTTTATGAATGGAATGAGGAAGAATCTGGAGAGTGGTGACGTTAGATGGGGATGGAAGGAGTAAATAAGTAATTGTAAATTAGGGATTGGATGAGAAGGATAGACCAGAAGAATGGGTGAAGAATAGGTGAATGAAAAGGAGAGAGACCGATAGACAGATAAACGAAAAGGAAGATTAAGAGAGAGACCGATAGACAGAAAACGAAAAGGCAGATTTAGAGAGAGACCGATAGACAGAGAAAACGAAAAGGCAGATTTAGAGAGAGAATGACCGATAGACACGCGACATACATACGAACGGATAATCAGGAGGAAAGACGGATAGATAAATAATCAGGATAATTAGGAATCGAGAAATGAGAGTTAGGAAAAGTAAATAAAATGTTCAAATGGATGGAGAAAACAAATAAGACGGGGGATGCGAAATGAAGAAAGAGAAGAAGAGGAAAAACTTGAAAAAGGAAGTTAATTAATGGTTGGTAACTAACAACAAAGGATAGCTAAAAAAAATGAGAAAAAAAGACATGACAGCAGTAGGTTAAGACAAATGGAGAAAACGGAGAAACGTGAAAATACCGAAAGGGAGGGAGAGAGAGAGAGAGAGAGAGAGAGAGAGAGAGAGAGAGAGAGAGAGAGAGAGAGAGAGAGAGAGAGAGAGAGAGAGGGAGAGGAGGAGAGAGAGAGAGAGGAGAGAGAGAGAGGAGAGAGAGAGAGAGAAGAGAGGGAGAGAGAAGGGAGGGAGAGAGAGAGAAGAGAGAGAGAGAGAGAAAGAAAGAAAGAGAGAGAAAGAAAAGAAAGAAAGAAAGAAAAAAGAAAGAAAGAAAGAAAGAGAGAGAGAGAAAGAAAGAGAGAGAGAAAGAAGAAAGAGAAAGAAGAGAAAGAAAGAAAGAGAGAGAGAGAAAGAAAGAGAGAGAGAGAAAGAAAGAGAGACAAAAAAACAGAAAAAAAAGACAAAAAACACACACTAATACAACATGGATGTATTTACGACAAGTGAGTCCATTAAAGTATATCCTCCAAAGTTGTTAAGTTTCCCCACATTTTCTTGAAGGAGCAAGACAGTGTGAAGCGGCGGCAAAGCGTCGACGTCGACCAGGGGAGGGGGGGGGGGAGAGGGGGGAGAGAGGGGAGAGGGAGAGAAGGAGAGGAGGAGAGAGGGAGAGGGGAGAGAGGGGAGGATGAGAGGGGGAGAGAGGGGGAGGGGAGAGGGGGAGAGGGTGAGGGGGGAGGGTCTCCAGGAAGAGGATCGCCGGATTTAGCAAAAGGAGAGATGAGAGGAAAATACAATTCGTAATTGGATGGTAGTGTATAAAGAAATCTTGAGTGTATGTACACAAACACATACATACATACATACATACTAACGCATACATACACAAACACACAAACACACACACACACACATACTCACACACACACACACACACACACACATATCTCTACCCACAAATAAAAAAAAGTGCAAAATGCCTTCAGAAACGGGAAAAAAAAAATTACGGACAACTTCCCAGATAATAAATACCACTTTTTTTTTCCTTTTTTTTCGCTTTACACGTGTCGATTCTTAAAAGGACATGAATTAGTCCGCAGAGAGACGCAGCTTGACGAAGACACTGGACTCAGAACAACCCGATGTCCATGTTCCACGCGAGATGGACGTTGCCCGTGTTTAAAAAAAAAAAAAAAAAAAAAAAAAAAAAAAAAAAAAAAAAAAAAAAAAGAGAGAGAGAGAGAGAGAAAGAAAGAAAAAAAAAAAAACGTTTTCGAAACTGGGATTTGTCAATCCTTGGCTCTGGAATTGCTTTTTTTTAATTCTAGAATAGAGTCATAGACATGATTTCATATTTTCAAAAAGAGGTATAGATATGATACTTCTTTTCGATTTCGGAATCATATATCACTAAATAGGATAATTCCTAGTTTTATTTTCGTTTTAGGATTTTTAATTTTTTATTTTTTTTGAAACATACATGGATAATTGGATTAATTCCCTGATCTTGTTTTCGCTTTCGGAATCGTATATGGATAATTAGCATAATTCCTGATCTTATTTTCGTTCTAAAAACAAGAAAATAACGGAAGACTCATCCAACTAACTTGTTCCTTTCTCTCATTATCTTTATCTTTAAGGAATGGAATCATCTATAGATAATCAGAGTGATTCGTAACTTTATTTCCATCCTGAAAACATGGAACAAAGACTTAAAAAAGAGATAGGTAGATAGTTAAAGAGAGAGAGAGAGAGAAAGAGAGAGAGAGAGAGAGAGAGAGAGAGAGAGAGAGAGAGAGAGAGAGAGAGAGAGAGAGAGAGAGAGAGAGAGAGAGAGAGAGAGAGAGAATGAAAGCGAGAAAGCAAGAAAGCGAGAAAGCGAAAGAGGCAAAAATATACCTCGTCCGAATTTACAAACGAAAGTGACTCAAAAGACACTCCCTCATTTAAGTAAACAAAGCAATTTGATGCTAACGATGAAACCCTTTTTCTGAACTACGAGAAATTATACCACAGTACCTATCGCGCCTCTGGCAACCCGAGTGGATGAACGATCGTGAAGTTAATCTTAAAAGCATTTATTTCTCTCTAAAGACACAACAGAGAGCGGGGAGGAAAAAATCTCTGTGGGTCAAATATATAAAAGACGGGATCTGCATAATGGAAGCTCGCCCCTACAGAAGGAAATCCGTGGAGATAAACAGCTGTCAGAAAGGAAAGAAGGAAAAATGGACAGGGTTTTTTTCCGGATGATAAACAGCTGTGCAGATAATCCAAAAAAGCTCGAGTCTTTTTTTTCTCCTTAAAGACCAGTTACCGGATCTGATGCTAGCGTTTATTTTTTATTTTATCATTATTATCATTATTATTATCATTATTATCATTATTATCATTATTATCATTATTATCATTATTATCATCATTATTATTGTTGTTGTTGTTGTTGTTGTTGTTGTTGTTGTTGTTGTTGTTGTTGTTGTTGTTGTTGTTGTTATTAATATTGTAGCGGGGCGTACACCCAGTAGACTTCAATATGTCTGGTTGAGTTCGGGCTCAACCGAGAATACAGGTTTTTATATTAGGGAAAAGATTCGTCTGCAGTAAGGTTCCAGGCCTACGGCACGCTGCCACCACCCGATTAGTAGGTTCGGGAACCGTGTGTGTCGTGTATGGGGGTGTGAATGTTGTATGAAAGAAGGATGGAAGGAAAGTACAGGATGTATGTGCTGAATGTTGGATGTGTAAGTGTGTAAATGTGAAAAGGGAGATAGCGTAGGCTGAGCGTCTGCGTGGACGTGTTTGGAAGAAAAACGCAAGATCATAAAATTCTTCCTCTTCCCTTCGGTTTGAGCATCCACCTGCTGGAAGTGGGAACCCAGGTATAGCAAAGTTATGGTCTGTTCTAGAGCTTAATATACTCCGATTCATCTAGCCTTCTTACAGCTTTTCAGGGGTTGCGAGATAGCGTAACCAGCAATGTGCTATTAAGGAAACCCGAGCCCAAGAACTTTTCAAGCATTCAGCCTTGGTAAGGACCAGAACTTAAGATGTAAATATCATTTGTTCATTTGACTGGGACCGAGTGAAAACTCTACGATGGTATGATATTTATTTATTGAGTAAATCGCACTCATTAGGGAGGTCTACAGGAATTCAGTCATGGGAAATTTCATAGATGCGTACATCACCAACATGCTCACAGAAATCAAAGTGCTGCTTTGGGATTTCGTGGGAGAGAGAGCACCCTGTAATTAGTAAC